>NW_027467132.1:1755000-1897500 GCF_046128005.1 Genypterus blacodes | reverse complement strand
CAGAAACTCACACACAAACTAAAGTTCAACCACAAACGAGCGACCAACACATTTAAAACGATGCATTTTAAGAGAATGCTTTCTTTATATAGGGTTTATATATTTCTATGGTTTCTTTAGAGGGTTGTTTGTCTCCACTACATCACTGATATACTTTATAAAGTATGACTAAGCAATGATTCAGCCCCGAGCCTGCAGCTGGAGGAGAAGCAGAGACGCACCGGGACTGAGAACGTGACTTCAATGATCACACAATAAGCTAGAAGTGTGAGAACACGAGGCAAATCTGAGAAGAGAAACACAAACGGGACGTCAGCATGAGATCCTTCACCACCTTCAAGCTTCCAGTGGTGCGCATTTCAGTGGAGACGTCGGGAACGGAGAGAGGTTGATGATGGAGAGGAGGCAGGAGTGAACCAAAGTAACGATGAAGGAGGAGGAGGAGGAGGAGGAGGAGCACCGGACCAGTCTGACCCGGTCCACTCGCACATGAAGGGTGTGAAGAGGTGTGGGGACTCAGACACACACATGTTGTTCTTGCACGGTGCTTTGATGGTGTGTGTGTGTGTGGGGCGGGGGTTTTAAAAATTGTGTCTTTAGGAAAGTAATGTTACCAGAGTTGCTATTGTGAGTTCAAACTGTTTTGAGGTATTCAAAGATTGTATATCCTATTTATTGTATGTGTGTGTGCATACGGTCCAGTCTGGCAGCATTCATGCCATATAGTGAGCTGTGGGAGGAGCCAGGGGCGGCCTACGTTCAGCCCTAAAGGGGGGGCGGGGCTTTGGAAGAGTCCACGCTGAGTTAAGGTGACTTCCACAGTAAAGACGGCGGGAATGTGACGTCCCGTCGGCTGATCACGGAGTGTGTGTGTGTGTGTGTGTGTGTGTGTCATAGCCATGTGCACTGAGCTCTACCTCTGCATAGAGTTTTGACTTGTATCTCAATTTTTCTTCCTCTTCTTCACTGACAGTTTTTTTGTATTTCACACATTCAGCTTGGATGATGACAACTTCCGTTTTCACATCAGAAGTGCTGCGGCTGTGACCTCTGTTATTTTCTGTTTCTCCACATGTTTGTACTGTATTCTGATGTATTTACTGTCAGTGTATTCTTTCATTCTTCCCCTTCACTCATTTGTTCCTGTTCTCATTTTGCCAAACTAGATCTCTGATGATGTTCTTTATCTCCTGTATGTTTTTAACTTTGATTTGAAGAACTGCTCCCAATTCTCCTCTTCTGAAGCAATGTGCAAGAATTAAACTTTCAAACCTTGCAGTAAACGAGTCTCTGTCTCTGGTTTATTCCTAAAGTTTAACTGGACTTCAATTTACCTGTGCATTTCCTCGCTGCGTCTCAGGACGGAAGAACTCAAACCTCAGACCCACGGGAAAGAACACAACTACTGCTCTCAGGCGGCGTAAAGGTGTGAAGAGATGTGTTAAGCGTTAAATTGTTGTGCAGTAAATCGTATTTAAAGTTCTTCAAGTGGACTTTTGCATGAATTCTTGAAATGCAACATGGAAGCGTAACATTCAGTCACCTCTCATTCTCTGCATTGCTTTGTTGGGCTTAAATGGGCCGTGTGTGTGTGTGTGTGTGTGTGTCCAGTATCTGAGCAGTTTCAACACGTTTGACATTGTGCTTGAGAACTTAATACGTCAATTTAGAGTGAGTAATCCTGCAGGCTTGTTATTC
Organism: Genypterus blacodes; assembly: GCF_046128005.1. Lineage (NCBI taxonomy): Eukaryota > Metazoa > Chordata > Actinopteri > Ophidiiformes > Ophidiidae > Genypterus > Genypterus blacodes. The sequence goes on along the minus strand of NW_027467132.1, from coordinate 1,895,802 downwards.
GCCTGTAAGGACGAGCGGCAGCACCAAAATATCTCTGCAATGCCAGGATGGCAGCGTGCCTCTGGACACGGCGTGTTAAGAATAGACCCACAATGGGGCTCGCTCACGTCTTCTGTCTGAGGACCCGGCAGTTGTCTGCATGAGACCGGGGGAACGAGGTAAGACGGAGGGTTTGCATCGTCGTCTACAAAGTCTTTCCACAGACTTCGGAGGTCTGAAGGGATCAGCTTGGGTTTTCCCCAGCAGGACCCGGCACATGTTGCTCCTAGGACGGGGATTGTCAGACTTGCGGAGTCTTCCTGGTGGTTTCTGTGTTGCCTGAGGCCGGAGTGAAGGGTGAAGAGGAGGGAAGAGGAGAAGAGCAGAAGGGCTGAGAGCGAATGAGCTGCTGGTTTAAGAAATCAGCCCAGGGCCTGGAACTGGAGGACTGGGGGGTTCTGGATGGCTTTGATCATCGCAGGCATGGCAGCACCGAGCGCCTCAGAGGTCATCTTCATCTCTGTCAATCACAGCATCACTTTAATGGGTGAGTTCACTTCATGTTAATGTAGAAGCTGGAGAATTGGTTTTCTTAACAGACTGATGAAATGTGTTCAAGAACTTTAATTAGTGCTGCAGCCTCATGATGTTTGTGTTAAGATGGATTGAAGATGAGTTTTATTCTCTCATGGATCAGAACCAGAACGTTTCACTTCATTTGAAAACAGTAATTAGAGTTATGAGTCAATCAGGAGCGCTTTGGTTCCTCCAGCATGTTTGTGATCCGCTCCTTGTTCCTCAGGGAAGGTGTGGCTGATTGTGATGGTCTTCCTCCGGGTCCTGGTCCTCCTCCTGGCCGGTTTCCCCCTCTACCAGGACGAGCAGGAACGGTTTGTGTGCAACACGATCCAGCCGGGCTGCGCCAACATGTGTTACGACCTCTTCTCCCCCGTCTCTCTCTTCCGCTTCTGGCTGGTTCAGCTGATCACTCTATGTCTTCCGTACATCATCTTCGTCGTCTACGTGATCCATAAGGTCTGCAGCGGCCTGGCTCTGGACTTGGACTCCTCGGGCGGCGTCAGAGCCAAGATGCTGTATAAGATCTGCCAGGAGCAAAACGTGAAGACGGGCAGCAGTAAGAAGCTTCCTGTGGCGGCGGAGCGAGGGGGGGCGGCCCGCTGCTTCACAGGAGCCTACATCCTCCACCTGGTCTTCAGGATGCTGCTGGAGGCCGGGTTCGGGGCGGCCCACTACTACCTGTTTGGGTTCTACATCCCCAGGAGGTTCCTGTGCCAGCACCCGCCCTGCACCACCCAGGTGGACTGCTACGTCTCCAGGCCCACTGAGAAGACGGTGCTGCTCATCTTCATGCTGGGCGTGGGAGCTCTGTCTCTGCTGCTCAACGTTCTGGACTTCATTTGTGCCATCAAACGCTCGGTGAGGCAGAAGATGAAGAGGAAGATGATGGAGAAGGTGATGGAAGAAGAGCAGTATTACCTTTCGTCTAAAGAAGACCCTAAGGGGGCCGAGGCCGGGAACGGGGGAAGCTTCCGTAAGAGGCGGGGGAGCAAGGGATCAAGCGTAGAGGGGGCGTCGGCCTCAGGTCAGGAGTCATCCTCTCCTCCTCGCCCTCCAGCTTCTCTGCCGTCTGGATCTTCTCGCTCCAACACTAACGGGAACAACGGCTACTCCCTCTCCCAGGAGGAGGTTCCTGAGCGGGCGGGCAGCGAGGTCGCTCTCTGCCCCGCCGAGCCCCTCGGAACGCCCAGATCCATTCGCGTCAGCAAACGCAACCGAATCAAACCTCCACCGCCGCCCAGACGGGACCTGGGCTCGGCCCCCGAGACCCCCGCGGGTCCCGCTGGGGAAGTTCCCGCGGCAACAGGCGTCTGTGCCAGGAGGTTGGGTCAGTACACACTGGTGGAGCTGACGGGTGAAGACAAAGAGGAGAAAAGATCAGAGTGGGTGTGACTGTGTGACGTCATCATCTCCTCTAAGCTGAAGCTTCATGGTCCTCAGACCCGAGCACCCAGGAGACACAGAGCTCAGATCTTTGGAGCCCGCTGAGCCGCTCGTCGTCTCATCTAAGTGTAGAATGACGCCACACGCGAGCCGCAAGCGTCCTTGGACAAACCTCAACCTTGAGAAAGCCCAGAAGAGCAGCAGCCCACCTGTTTGCTCCCTTGTTTGCTTTGCCCCCCACATCCGCCAACACAGAGTCCATAAACAAAGCGAGGCCTTGACCTGTCTCACATGTGCGACCCCCCCCCCCCCCCTTCACCCCCGTGCCAGCATTCTATATGACACCCTGGACGCTCGCCATATAAGAGCGCCTCTCTTTTGTCCCGTGGGTCGCCGGGGTCAGAGAGGACGCGTGTGGCCTCAGGGTGCTGCACCGTGGAGTCCTGCTGACCTTTTAGGAGCCAGGGGGTCGCGCTGGATGAAGGGTCGTAATCTCACTCAGGTGTTGTTACTGAACTCAGGGATTCTAATGGGATTCCTCCCTCAGAGGTGAAGGCCGCGGTGTGATGGCCCTCTAAAGCTCACACCGGCTCACAAAGCAATTATGTTCCCCCCCGCAGGGATCTGTATTTATGGAGACGGCTTGTCACTCTATTTCAGGGCCGGGTGGAGCTTAGGAGGGATCCAAGCGTCCCCCCGTACGCCCAGACTGGAAATAGAGCGCCGTGAAACTCCCAAAAGGAACGCTGTTGTCTGTTGCCCTTCAGGCTTCCTGCGCTCTAACGCTCGCCCCGGGCCGTGGCTTCGGTTTCACTGCGTCCGGCGGGTCACCTGCCGCTGTGACACCTGTCAATCATACACGTCTATACCCAGGCTGCCGGAATGTTCCAACTAACAATCCAGACCTTTGTACGGATCGTCTCGTGTGGTGACACACGTCTGTGTTTGTGTAAGTGTGTGTTTGTATGATGCTGGCTGCTTGGTACTCAATTATGAGGGTTGATTGATAAGTTCCGAGCCACCTTATGCCTTTTTCAGCTCTTTTCCGACTCGACACACTTCAGCCAAACATTGGGAAGACATTTGATCCCAGTTTGATTAAGTTTCCTTTCTCGTCCTTCACAGCTGATATGACATCATCATCTGAGGCTTAATGTAGAAGTAGAAATTGCCTTTTTGTCCCCCTCATGCCATGAAGTGATTTATCTGTCATCTCCTCGTCTGTGAACCTTAGAGACGCTCGTGTTCGTCAGGTGTAACAGTGTGAGGTGAAGAGACCCTCAGAGTAAATCAGGGGCATCACTGTAGCCGGGCCTTCTATAGCTGAGGGGCTGCTGTCTGTGTAAGTGGATACCTGTTGATCTTCCTCCTCCTCCAGCCTCTTGTGGTCTCTTTGAAGGTGACAACAAAAGCTCACAGCCTCACACGTCACCTCCCTACAGAGTGGGAGAGTGGGAGAGAGAGAGAGTGGGAGGGTTTCATCAGCCGCCAGCAAGTCTGCACTTACCACACCTTCTTCATATAGGTGCTGCTTTATACTGGGCTCAGGGGACAAGACGTCTAATTCTAGAGTCCACCAAGGAGCTGTGTTCAGCTCTGTGTTCAGCTCTGGTTGCTAGGGAGACTGAGCCTGTCACTGTGTGTGTTAGAGATGTTTCTTTACTCTTTCCTGAGAATAATACAACATGTCTCTGGCTTGTTCTTGTTTGACATGCTGGTGATCCAAACTACTGTCTTTTCCTGTCAAATGTGAATATAATTTTATATTATTATTTCTTAAGTCATTGGTGTGTGTGTGGGATTATTATAAACATCCTTAACAACAGCGTCATACTGTTTAATATGATCTAAGGCACTTTATTGTTGCTGTTACATTGTTGCTCCTCTGTTATTCAGTGGAAGCTTCAGTGATGCATTGCCTGTTTGAGATAATATGCTGCCCTCTAGTGGCGAAAAATGTGAAATGCTACTTTATGTTTTTACTTCGATCCACTTGAATTCTTCTTTGCATTGTGATTCTAATGCCTTTAGAATAAATAGAGAAAAGTAAAACAAACTCAAATCTATTGCTTGATTGTTCTTTTTCCCAAAAAGACAAAGAAATAATATAACGACGGCACTGCCTTCTGTTGACAACATTATTTATCTTTAAAAGCAAATCTGCAAAAGTGCTCAGGACCAAATATGTTTAACCTTTTTGTACATGTCAGTCAGTCACACTGAGGGAACACAGTGTTCTGCTTCTAACATGAAGCATTACAAAGTTAAATCCGCATCTCTGCAAACTCAGTATTTGTGTTTTATTCTAACTTTATATTTGTTAGACGCAGCATCTGAAATGGTTTAAACACACATTGCATATTTTGTTACAGACACATAAATAATCTAGATGAGGACACCGTCTGAGGTTTGAGCCAGAGAGTCACTAAGAGGATTCAGTTTCCTACAAATAAGCAATATCTGTGAGTTATGACGTCTTTACTGAATCAAACTTGACCTCACTTTGGTATCAGGCTGATTACAAACTTCATCCAGCTCACACAGGAGGAATGTGATCACTAAAGCAGGAGCGCACAAAACTCATTAAGTTCAGATACCAGCAAAGCAAAACATCCTGCCCCGTCTCACACACACACACACACACACACACACACACACACACACACACCTTCACCAGCTCACCTTAAACCAAACCGTCTTCGTCCACACACACACACACACACCACGCCTGACAGAAAGCAGAAAGCTCCGACCCTCCGTTTGGTTTCCCCAACATCTGGCTCCTCAATAGCCACTTGGGAGTGTGTGTGTGCATGAGTGGGAGGTCAGGAGCCCCGGCATCAATCTAAATGGGTCACAAAAGTCTGAGGTCGTTGTTGGGACACACACACACACACACACACACCCTGAAACACTCTTAGAGCTGTTCTTCATCCTCCACTGACAAACTTAACACTGGAACAAAGACTACGGGAGTGACTCTGTGTGTGTGTGTGTGTGTGTGTGTGTGTGTGTAAATCCAACACACACACACACACTTCTGTCTACTATTCTATAATCTTATTTGCATACTAAAGACAGAACTTCATCAATGAAATCAGTGTAAACAGAAATTGTAGTTTGATTTATTCCTTATTTATGTCAGTCTCTATTATTTATCTCTATATATCTTATGTAGTGAGATCATTGAGGTCTATTGTATGAAGACAACCAATCTGAAGGTGTTGATGTGTCCGTCTGCAGCTTCTCCTCTGCTGAATGAAGCGTAACATAGCAGCTTCCTCACCCAGGTGCATCACAGGGATCAATAGAGTGAATCGAGCGTGACCCGGCTCTAACCCCGTCCCGTCTCCTCCGCGTCTCTCATCAAACGGCCCCCATCAATATTTAACGCAGAGCGATGTCAGGACGCTCGGCTGCTGGCACGTGATCGGGAGAGAAGACGATTCTATCAGACCAGACTCTCTGAAAGGGGAACGTGTCAAATCCTGGACTCATCCTGGATTGATTAGTTGCCGTGGTGATATTAGAGTAAAGGTGCTTCGCTTGTGGACACTTTGGACTGATGAGGAAGTTTAAAAACACACAGTTGGTCGACGTCTGAAGAAGAAATCTGTCCCAATGTCTGATTCCTGTGTGTGAATCTGGGTGAACCTCCTTCACAGAGAGATCATCTTCACCTTCTCTGTCTCCATGGATGCTGAGCGTTTGTGTGTCTTGTGGCTTTAAGGCGGCGGCGGCGGTGAACAAACACTAAACCCACGGTGAGCTCAGATAAGTGGCACCTCGGTAAAATACCTCCACATAAAAATCTATCATAAACTCCGGTCCTAACTGCCCGTTGAGCGCGTCGGGGCACGACTGTCCCAGGCCATCAGCAGCTAATAATACCCAACCGTGCTGCCCTGCCCTGTGTGTGTGTGAGTGTGAGTGTGTGTGTGTGTGTGTGAAACCGCTCCTGACGACGCTCCCAGCACCGCACCGCTGCTCATACTTTCGCCTGTGAACTGCAACAAATTGTGTTGTTGGAGGGAGGAAACACAACGTTCCCTGATAATTACAGTGTGTGTGTCCGATGGCCGGGCCAGGACAGCGTGTTTAAAGAGCCGGATCGTTATTTCAGAGGGGAGGATGGAGCAGAGGAGCGGGGGAGAGGGAGAACGGCTCGGAACGGTATGCTGGGTGTGTGTGTGTGTGTGTGTGAGTGAGTGACTGTGTGTGTGGGGGGCGATTCCTCAACACGGACATTCTGAACACGATGTGAACTTTAGTTTTGATGGAGGTGAGGCAACCTGCAGGTCAGCTGAGAGCAGAGACACAAGGCCGCAGCAGCACAGGCCTGCATGGTGGCGCTCTCACCACCAGGGGGAGCTGCACATTAATGTCACTTCCACGTGGTTGTCAGTCAGAGTTGATGTTGTTGCACATAGTGGAAGTTAACCTTTGAACGTTTTATTTGAATACAGCAAATTCGTGTTTTCGGAGTTCTGCAACACATAAGTTCTCAATTTTCTTCACAAATTACTTTAACGTTCACATTTTGTTCCATCCAGCAGCAGCAGGTGTGTGAAACTCCCTGAACTTCCTCCTCCCTCGCTCCACAGACCATTCAGCTGTGTTCATACAGCCTGGTGAAAGCTCATTCCTTATTATTATAAATACTGTATTCTCCCAAAGCGGCTGCTGCTGGAGATGAAGCTTTTGTTGGATCTCACTTTTTCATGTCCCGGTGTTTCAGGTGACAGCGGCAATGCAAGATTTATCCTCCTGATTTACTCGACCAAAGGATGCGTGACTACGGCGCCGCGCTGAAAGGACGCTTGTAGGTTTTACGTCTCCGGCCCGAGTGTGAAGGAATAAAGCGGCAACAAAGCCCGGGACTACAAAGGATCCTGTCACCATTGACCAGCAAATCAAAGGCATTTCTACGCTGGATTACAGTGTATCATCTTCTGCCAGCGCATTGGGTTAATTGGGACCAAACCAGATACATTTGTTGCGAAAATGCCTCGATTAGTGCCTCCTAAGATGTGAGATCATGTGAACAGACCACCTGTGGGGCTTTCATTGCTATTTCAGTATCATTCATGTCAAGGCCCCTGCACTCCCTGACACAGCGTGAGGAGAGAGAGACAGAGAGAGAGACAGAGAGAGAGAGAGAGAGAGAGATGTTTCAATTCAAGTCCCGACGCAGACCCCAAGACACAGGGGCTCTGGCAGGTTTCAGCCCGTGACAGAACCAAAGCGAGGGTCCGAAAATGCTCTCTTTCAATTGTGGAGCAGCATCCATCAAAGCGTCCAAATGGGGACATTTAGGGGAACCTTGGCACATCAGACAGACACTCCTAATACACACCACCTTTATTCTCCGCTGTTTAAAAAGAAAGATCAAAGTTTCGGCAGATGAAAAGACTCTGTTCCCTGCATTTATACCCCATTCACCCAGTCCCTCTTTTACTAAATTAAGAAAGCGGCCTTCGGCAGGCATGTGAAGAGGACTTTAACAATTATGGAGATGCTCCAACTCAACCCCTGCCTCTAATTACTGGTCTCCGGTGGTTAAAAGGGCTTCCTTTTAGCCGGGGACTCTGAAAAGCTGCTATTGCTGCTGCTGCCGTCCTCAACACGGTGACCACAGGGAGACCACAAACTATGCCTGCCTGGGCTGGGAACTGAAGGGGGACCAGATGAGACCAGATGAGACCAGATGAGACTTCCCCCCGGGGGGAAAAAAGAGTGGAAAGTTACACAGAACTTATTTGAGATTTATCAAAATGTTTTATTGTCAAAATAAAAGTTGTATTTGCTTTCTCGCCCCAAAAAGACATCTACACTTTATACAAATTTACAATAGCTTATAAACTTTTCTTTTTATAAACAAATTTACACGTTTTTGTACAGAACCGTTATATAAATACATTTTTTGAAATTACAAAAACAAAAGAAGGACCCGTAAAATATTTGGGCACTATTAAGGCTTAATTTAAACCATCTTTGATTGAATTACACAAAGTTATCTGGCACTATGTCGATACAATGGTAATAAAACCCAAATGCTCTTTGTATGAAGCTCGTAAGGAACCAAAGTGTGTGTGTGTGAGTGTGTGTGTGTGTGTGTGTGTGTCTGCCTACAGTAATGCCCAGTTTGACTACAAGCCACAGACTTCTAATACATATGAACAGAGAGGAATTAGACTGTGTTAATGGCAGGTACATTGTCTCAACCAGAGGTGTGTGTGTGTGTGTGTGTGTGTGTTAGGGGGGGGGGGGGCACCTCAGCAGCAGTTCATTACTATGTAAATTGCTTTAAGACTGTGGGGGTGATGGGTTTATCTCCCAAACAATTAGCAGTTCCTCCTAAGCGGCTCCCGGCCCGGTTCGGGTTCAGACCTGGGACAAAGGCATCTGTTTGGGGCAGGACACGGAGCTGGCCGTGCCGGACCTCCACGTCAGCCCGGTGCTCACGTCGCTGTACATGGAGCCGCTGGTGCCTTTGCTCCCCCAGCAGCACCGGGTGCAGAAAGTTCTCCACGAGTCCAAAGTCTTCCCCGACCAGATCCACACCCCGGACGTGATGCCCACCAGAAGGCACATGAAGTACTTTAACATGAACACTGCGTAGTCCGGACTCCGGCGGTCCCGTTCCAGCAGGCAGTTGGAACAGTTGTGTGTGATTTCCCAACTCTGTCTGTTGTGTTGTTCGTAAAAGTAACAGGCGACTATGATGGTGGCCGGGACCGTGTAGAGGACCGTGAAGATCCCGATCCGGATCATCAGCTTCTCCAGCTTGTCTGTTTTGGTGCCACCTTGCTTGATGACGCTGCGGATCCGGAACAGGGACACAAATCCGGCCAGGAGGAACATAGTCCCGATGAATAAATAGATGACAAGCGGGGCCAGAACAAAACCCCGTAGATTGTCCAGGTTCTGGTTGCCCACGTAGCAGATCCCGGCCACGGAGTCCCCGTCCACCGAGCTCAGAGCCAGAACCGCGATGGACTTCATGCTGGGGATGAGCCAGGCGGCCAGGTGGAAGTACTGGGAGTAACTGGCGATGGCCTCGTTGCCCCACTTCATCCCGGCGGCCAGGAACCAGGTCAGGGACAGGATGACCCACCAGATGGAGCTGGCCATGCCGAAGAAGTAGATGAGGAGGAAGACCACGGTGCAGAGCGCGGGTCCGGTGGTCTCGTAGTGGATGTGCTCCAGGTCGTACTCGCGGTTGCACGCCACCTTCTCATGTCCGGCGATCAGGCGGACGATGTAACCGATGGAGACGAACATGTAGCAGGCCGAGAGGAAGATGATGGGCCGCTCCGGGTACTTGAACCGCTCCATGTCTATGAGGAAGGTGGCCACAGTGGCAAACGTGGACACGAAACACAACACGGACCAGAGCCCGATCCAGAAGGCGGTGAAAGCCCGCTCGTCGTGCGTAAAGTAGGGGTTGTGGCACGGCATGGCGCAGTTGGTGATCTGACCCGTCTTGACGCGGTTGTAGAGCGGGTGTCGGTCCGTGTTCACCGGCACCATGGGTTCCACACACTTACATCCCGGCTCGCACGGAGCGGACGGCGGCTTGTGTTTACCAGGCGCGCCGGGTTTGTTGTTGTGTCCCGGTTTGTTTTTGTGGGGGTTGTAGGTCTTACCCGGGTGGTTCGTGGGTTTGGAGAGCACCGGCGACACCGTGGTCGAGTCCGTCCGGTTATAGTCCATACACAACGTGTCCGGGTTCCCTTGGACCGGCAGCAGGTCGCACTTCATCCTGTCTGGCCAGGGGAAGCCGTACTGCCGCATGAGAGGCGCACAGCCGGCCCGGGCTCTCTCACACACGCTCCGGCACGGCGGCAGGGGCTTCTTGTAGTCCTCCAGGCAGATCGGTGTGTACATGCTGCACAGGAAGAACTTCAGGTCCGGGGAGCACTGGATCTCAACCAAAGGCCAAAACTGGTGTACCTCCAGTCCCGCCTCGTCCTGTGTGTCGTGGTTGAACTGGTTAGGCATGTAGGTGTAGTTGTAGCCGATCCCCTTGCACAGGGGCACGGCTATCTCCTGGCAGGTGATCTCCTTGGCTGTGGTGCCGCTGGACCGGGGCAGCAGGGCGAGAGAGAGGAGCAGGTAGACCCCGGGCAGGTCGTACCCCATTGCCTCCGACGCGTCGTGTCCTCCACCCCCCCTCCCTCTTCGGCTCTGGTACACAAACAGCAACGCGTAAAATCCGCCTGTGTTCCGAGGTCCAGTCCGGTTAGATTTTACGCAGCGAGCCCATCTCGCTCCTCTCGGTATGTGGCGCGGAGTTGCCGGCGCTGTGCGAGCCGTGTTTACTTTCCGCTGAGGTGGAGGAGGAGGGAGACGGAGAGAGAAGGCAGCCTGTCAGGGGCGGCGAGCGGCAGGCAAGATGGCTGAGAGGAGAATCCACCTTCTCACGGAGCCCGATCCCGATCCTGTATCCTCCCGTCTGACAAACAACCGAGCGCTGCTCCCGCGACATAAACACACGCGTGGGGCCTCTTTCCCTTTCTTCCAAACTGAGCCGCTACATTCAGTCTGCCCGGCCCCCTCTTAGTCCTGGTTCCCATACAAATCATCAGGCTGGCGTCTCCGCGGTGCTGATATATACCGGAGCCCCTCCTCGGCTCCTCCAATCACAGAGCAGCAGGGGCAGCGCTTCCCATGAGTCAATCACGTTTGCGCCTAAACATGTTTTTCCTCCACACACAGCACCGGTGATCGCGCTGCTCCCGAGCCCGGCGATCAGGCTCCTCTGCCGGCGTCTGAGGCGCCCGGGAGCCGCAGTCAGATGGACGGAACACAGAAATACAGAAATATGAGCTTTTATTCATATTTCAATCACAGTGACGTCATTAATTGAATCTTGGTGTAGGATCATACGTTGCAGAAACGAGTTTTAGGGTTAGAATAGAATAATTCTAACCTGTAACATCTTTGTTATGATGTCACTTAACTTAAACATTTGAGAGGATCCGTCCAGTCCACATGATTGTTTCTGCGTGGGGACATTTGGGTAAATTGTCTCATTTGCGCCTGATAAGACGGCCCGGGGAGTCTGTCTGTCCCCGCCAAAGGAGCTTTTATTTTTCAAATGAGGTGCTAATGTTTCGTTTAACGCTCGCACAGCGCGCCGCGGGAGGCGTGATGGGCAGAGACCCAGCAGCAGCAGAGAGGGACGAGTCAAACAAGTGGCAGAGGACAGAGGGGTGTGTGTGCGTGTGTGTGTGGATGTGTGTGTGTGCCCAGGCAGGCTGGGTCTATCACCAGAGCCAAAACACAGAACAGGGAGTGTGTGCTATTAAAATGCCTGTCTGATGTCAAATAACATTACAAAAACCATCTATTCCCATTATAGTCACCCTGTTTTGTCTCTATTACAGTTTTAGGGGCTTGGATGGTAGAACATCTATATGAACATTTGTCTTTTAACACATAACAAAGCTTGTAGTTCTATATTGTGACTATCTTAATACAGCAGAAGTGAACTATACCTTGTTTAGAGCTTCCTGTTGCAGGGTGGAGTCCAGTCTCAGAGTCATGATTCATGTTCTGGGTTATGAAATGTGACAGGAAGGAGAATCCACTGTGATTCACTTTAATTAAGATTGAATGTAACACTCCCATCAGATAAATCAAGGTGTGTGTGTGTGTGTGTCACATGTTGTTTTTGTGTCCAATACACACACAAAATTACACAATCTTTAGGAAAATAAAAGGAAAGAAAGGAGTCACAAGGGGTCGGACATGTGATCGGCACATCTGTTGGAAACCTGATACGCATTTGACCGACAAGGGCGCTGAGTTTTTGAATAGACATTTTGTCTTGTATTGCACACGCACGCACACACACACACACACACACACACACACACACAGGGCTACAACGCCTGTGTGTGTGGTTTTTTTTACACAGAATCTCAAAAAGGCATCTTCCTCCCCGTTTCCCATCCGAGCATTATGCTACATAGGGGGGGGGGGGGGGGGGGGGGGGGGTTCACAGGGTGTGGCGGTGTTGGTGGTGGTGGAGTTTAAGTTTAGCGGTATTGTGTTTGGACTGGAGCCAGGCCTTTATCATGAGAGGCAGACTCTCTTCTCAGCCCGAGCCGCTGAACAAATCAAATCCGCTGAATTCATCATGTCTGAGCATCGGCAGAGCACAGACTGATGAAGTGACTCAGGGCTGCCAGATAAAGGCCTCTGTTAATAGTTGTTTGCTTTTGATTAGGAAGCAAAGCCCGGCTAGCCAGTGCCAGGGAGGTATGTGTGTGTGTGTGTGTGTGTGTGTGTGTGTGTGTGTGTGTGTGTGTGTGTGTGTGTGCACTCAGGGGAGGTTGTGATATTGTCCCAATAATAAACGCTGGTGTGAAACAGGACACTTAAGAAAAGAAGGGAGTGAGGCTGAGGTGCTGGTCAGAGTGTGGGAGAGTGACAGAGGGAGGGCGCCAGGTCTGTGCCGAACACGGATAATGTTTTACTCCCAGGAAGTCCTCTCATCTCCTCTTTGCAACGCACTCAGGACTTACGCAACGGCCAGAAAAGCTCAACCGACGGCTTTGAAGAGAAAACACACTTTCACCAATGAATAAAATTAAGAATGGGCGTCCGGATTCAAAGTCAACGTGTTCAATTTGGAGTCCTCCTCCTAAAGAAAGGGAGCCCGTGGACTGTGACTCCTGGCTGGATCCCCGTCTTCCCCTCTGAGACGCAGAGACGCAGATATAAATGCTAATGAAACTTTATCTTGTAAAGGAGAAGCTTGGAGGAGCTTTAGTCAATCTGCTGGACACAATTCTGAGAGCCTCGGTGGCATTTAGCGGGCTCGCGCTAACCCGGGGCTGCTTGTTAAGACTTCATTAGCTGTGTTTGCTCAGGCCTCTCCTCTCCAAAGAGGTGGAGGAGGTTCTCCCCAGGCTCCGGCCGCAGCCCCACTATAGACTCTCCATATGGGGCTTGTTTGCTCATGGCTGGCCTGGTAATCACTTTCAGGTGGAGCTTGGGGGGAGACGGGAGCGAGGCTGAAGGGATTTTGGGGAGAGTTGGGAGAGCTTGACAACCCCGCCCCCGCCCCCCACCCCGACACACAACCCAGCCCCCGCCGGCAAGCCCTCCTTTCTGCCGGGGCGCTCCTGAGGTGACGGAGCGTGGAGCGTGTACCCTGTGAATTAGCTCACCTAGGGCCCATTACCTTAACAAACACAGCCGGCCCCTCCAATCAGCCTACTGCTGAGAGGACAGGCAGCCCCAGGAAATCCTCCCCTCAGCTACTGTCCCTCTCTGTGTGAGCTGCAAGATGCGTGTGTGTGTGTGTGTGAGTGTGTGTGAGAGAGACAGCGTGCATGGATCGGAGAAACGGCAAGAACCAGAAGCAAAATCATGTTGGCAGCTGCAGATTGCAACGAGGCATCTCTGTTGAAAGGATTTTAAATTGAGTGAAGCCTGCTGATGTGACTTTAATAAGCGTGCGTGTTAAAGTCCTGACTCTAAAGAGACCAGAGTCCTTTCATAAAGACGGTAAAAGCTCTGCGGTCATGCGTTACAGGCTGCGGCCCGGCCCAGTTGCTGATCTGACCTCTTCTCACACGGTTGTCGAGCGGCTGACGGTCCGTGTTGAGAAGCAAAAGGTTCAGTTTAGGTGAGTACTGAAACCACAACAGCCTTTAAATAGAAACAGAATCATCCGGACGCTTCTTTCTCATTAAGCTTGATGCAACAATTGTATTTCATTTAACATAAAATCTAATTCCATGCCATAAATCCAATCCTGTATATTTTCTAAACTTCCCCCCTGATTTGTTTCCTCATGAACAGTAAAACTGAATATAAGCTGCTAATTAGCAAACGTGAATCTATTATGTAACCACAGAAACATCTGTGGGGTGTCATGCCTGAAATCCCCCCAAAAAAGCAGATTTCCCACTTTTCACTGAGGAAGCTAATTAAAAAACAACATTGCCTCCATGAGGGGAATCTGCACCATTCTGCCGCCGCCAAGGAACTGACTGCTGTTGGCCACAATCCCCGAGCCAGTGTGTGTCTCTGTGTGTGTGTGTGTGTGTGTGTGTGTGTGATTGTTTGGAGTTTTCAGCCATCTGATGCCACAAGAATCTGGCGGTCCAGCAGAGATCTGCTGTTGGCTGCTATGAGACCTGCTACTTGACACTCCTGTCAGATTTATCTCCCCTCTTGTAAAACAGCATGCGACTTGTTCTCTCTGTCCAGAAAGGTAAGCGAGCCCAGAGATTTTCCATACACACACACACACACACACACGCACAATAGCAGGAGGAGAGTTTTTAACCCCTTCTTGTAACCCCTTCGTGTGCCACATGGACGCCACTTAAGCAGGTAGGGCGGCCATCTGGTTCCAACACATGGGGCCAATCGCTCCTCCGTGCATCCTGAAGGCCGCTGATTTCATTTTCGTGCTCCGCTGCCTGCTGTCTGTGGCACAGAGCGGTGGGATACGGTGGCAGGATGTCCCTGGGTTGCTGACCGGAGCGGCGCGGGTCACAGGGTGTCCACTCCCATTTCTGAAAAGCGGTGGAAGAGAGAGAGAGGAGAGAGGAGAGAGCGAGGCTAATTACCTTCTCTCATTACTATTCACACAGCTTTGAACACACACACTCTGCTCTACCTGCGCTCCTTTCACATCGTCCCACAGTGTTCATGTCTACCCGTAATTATCACCATCAGCTAGAAATCCCCTGTTTACATTTTGCACTGTCAGCCACTGAGACTCTGGGATGCATATGAGCTCTTATTAACCAAGCTGCTTTATAAATACATGCAAGTATTAATATGTATCCTCTCCTTCTCTGCAGCTTTCAGCCATCAGCCATCTGTTGTTGGATCGTTTGGCTCCAGGAAAATATCTTTACCTTTTTTTATGCACTAGAAGTTTCAGAGGCGTTTGGAGATCAAACATGGAAGCTTTATTTCCTCTTTGTGTTCCTTTGGTGGTCCAGGAGTGTTTTGCTTATATTTGCTCTGTTGTCGACGACTCTTTGTGTCCTCTTGTACTTCTACAACCCTGCTAATGGAGAAGCAGGAGTACGGAGGGAAGGCTTCAGCTGCAGGAAACAGAAAGGAAACAGGAGAGGAGAAACTGTTTATTGCTTATATGAGGCTAGTAACTTTGCCATTTAGGATATAGGGAAGAAAGTAGTAAATAATGAGCCTATTTTTATAAATTTCTAAAAAAAAATACAAAAATCAAAAATCAAAAAATCAAAAAATCAAAAAATCAAAATATCTAAAAATCTAAAAATAAAATAAAATAAAAGGAGAAGGGGAACAAGAGGAATGTGAAAATAATTAATAAAACTTAATAAAAGTCATACTTCTTTTATGAAGCAACACATTGACATTGCTTTTCCGCAATGAAATAACATTGTCAGGACATAAATATGCTGTGTTGTCCGGAGTTGTGCAGGCGGGCCGATGAGGGTGAGTGATCTCAAGAAATCGACATAGAGCAGGATTCCAAAGTCTAGAATCTCATACGGAGGCCCCGGACTTCTCAGCTATCTCTCTCCTGTCCCCCGTCTCCACGTAGATCCTTCATGTTTTTCCATGCTGCCTCGCTCGTCTCTCTACCTCCCCTCCGTCTCTGTGTGTGGCGCGCCGCGAAACAGATGGCGAGGGCAAGGATGACCGCCAGACAGAAGGAGGCAGAGAGAACGAGTGGAAACGGAGAGAGAAAAAGAGACAAGGTAGGAAAAGTGAGAAACCACATCCAGAGGGTTCGAGATAGAAAAGAGGAAGAGGTAGCAGATGTGTAAAACACAAACGACCTTGTGGAGTTTGTGGCTGGTTCTTGGCAGGCCTGCTCTCCTATCAAAGCCTCCTTTCGTTCTCACTGTGCACATCAGAGGCTGAGCGACGCCCCCAGTAAGCCACCCTGAGCATCCTATACCGCTCATTAGCAGTCTAATTAATACATGTTTATTTATGTCATAAAACACTGTGGGTAAACACAGGCATCATTTATTCATTTGGCCTCCACACACTGAGTCTACATGCAGCGCTGTCTGACACACTCCATCGCAGGAACCGTCACAGGCATGAGGAATATTGTTTGAAGCTCTTCGGCAAACATCTGTGATGAGTTGAGGGCGTGAGGAGACCCTTGGGTGTGTTGTGTTTGTGTGCGTGTGTGTGTGTGAGTGAGGGGAAAGCTCTCAGTGATAGTGGGACACTGATGACCTTTTCTGTTTTGGTCCTTCCAATCCCCATGTCTCCATGGACTGGAAGGCTTCAGGATCTCCTCGTGGCTTCATCCGCCCCCTTCGTACAAACACTGACAGGAATGTGCCTCCACATGAATAATTAATACCCATAATGAACATTGTTCTTACCTGGATGTGTGTGTGTGTTGGGTCTGAGCTCTGGACTAGGCCCATATGCTCATGGAGGTTGGCTGTGTGGCAATAATCAGGGTTAGGTCATTGGAAATTCCTCTCTCCGTGCTGCATTGGCTGATATCTGATGCTAATTTCGACGTGAGAAAATCTGTAAATGTAACATTAGAGGTGCAACAAGTTCAGAGCGCCCAGGCTCATAACTTCTAACTCGACTTCTCTGCATTCCTGTTGGAGAAATGTTGCAAACCTATCAGGAGAGAGAGATAGTGACTGGACTCTGGAGCCTGGTGTCGGTCAAACAAACACACACAATGTCCCCCAGTGTTGTTGGTAGATGATGGATAGTTTTCCATAGCGTCTTATCCAAGTACAGGCTGACCTACTGGACTGTTAATCCTCCTCCGACCAATAAGGGAAGTTCATTCCTCTGTGGCAGATAGATACAGATCAGTTCCTCCTCCAAACGGGGTGAAGTGGGCTCCATAAATTGTGCCATTGCTGCAGATGTAAGTTGTCTGGTATTTCCTGCAGCATTTTCAGGGATAAGGGATAGAAACCACAGCTCTAATTTACATCCCAGGTGGATCAGTTTGCTCCGTGGCGCCATTGCTGAATGACAAGTACGAGCTTTTTCCTTCAGCGACTACCAACAACAAATGTCTCTTTATTAACTCTCAGGGAATCCAGCCGCACAAACCGATGTTGTGATGTTTCCGTGCACTTTAAGAGACGCCTGGCTGATTTAACGACGGCACAATCGCTGTCGCTCGTGATCCGACTGTGCAATGTGCAACAACGCGGCGGCGGCGGCGGTGGCGGCGGCGGCGAGATAAAAGCCCACTCACTCCTGACACTTTGTTCTGCATCTAATATTACGGACGTCCACTTCAGGGAAACGGTAATTGGATCAATAGAAATGGCCGTGTTGCTGAAATGAGGTTCACGCGGCTCCTCTGAGGCCACTTTGTTTTATTTTCCCTGATTGCATCAGCCAGGTAAGGCCGGGGGTAATTATGCCTCAGCGCCCCCTTTAGTGATGTTATCTCTCCACCTGCTGCAGACTGAGGACGTCTTTATCAGTCAATGACACCATTAAGATCTGCATCTCCAGACAATGCTGGTGTGCAGATTGAGCCCTCTAACCCTAATTGTGCGATCAAGGAGGATCAACATAAGTGCGTCGGCCACATTCTTACTCAGCTTGTACACTTGTTATGTTTGCCTGGACTTGTTAATGCCACACAAGTTGTTTTGACTGCCCTGCTAGTTTACAACCTCTCATATATAAGATTGTATTTGACACACAGCCCTTGTCAGTGTCTTTGTCATTAGGATGAGGCCGTGTAGTCGACCTGCAGTCGGTGGCAATGCAGCTGAAATGGCTCTAATGAAAATGTGAGATTGTAGAAGTAGAAGCGTCGTCTCTTTTTGAACCTGTCGGGAAAAAGACCTCCAGAGGTGAGAGGGCGAGCCGAGGGCGGGGAGGGCGGGCACTGAAGGGGAAGGTAGAGCCTCCCCTGAGCTTTGCTGTAAGATGTGTGATTGACAGGCTACACGCTAAGCTCACCTGAGCCCCTGACCTCCCTTTATACCTCTCTGTCTCTCTCTCCTTTCTCCTCCCTCCCTCCTTCTCCACCTTTTTCTTTTCTGTCTCTGAGAGGGGGCGAAACCTGAGGAGGGTCAGATCCAGGGTGGAATGGCTTCAGGCTGCGACCTGCTCCAAAGGGGGATGCGGGGGGTGGGGGGGTCACCGAGGAAACAAAGGCCATTCAGGTAAACGCTCCGAGCCGGCCCGAGACAGACAGACTCCCAATGCAGATAACGGCGAGGCTAATGTACTCACGTCCACGCAGTCAATGCCACCAGACTCTGTCGTAATGAGCGCCGCCTCGAGTGGGTGGGGGCTGTGTGTGTGTGTGTGGGTGTGTGTGGGTTGTTTCAATCAGTGAAAGAGAAGGAAAAACAGAGTGACAGGTGAGTAAACACACAATGCTCTTAAAGCCCGGCTGAACATTCCTGAAATGACTGCTGGAGTGTTGAAAATATTCCATACAAAGTGGTAATCCTCTTTATGGAGGCTAATCTCAGGCAAATTCAGAACTTACAAACCTCATAAGAGGACTTGGAAAAACTCACTCGCTCACTTACTCACTCACTCACTCACTCACTCACTCACACACTCGCTCACTCACTCCAAAATGCCTCTATGAACCTGGAGACTCTTTTTCCTCACCCAAGGAATCAATACGCTTTGTGTTTGATTAGGAAATTCTCCACCTAAGTGCTGCAGACGGAATGTTGATGAGTGAGCGAGACGTTTGTGCTAATTGCAGGAGCGGGAGGACAATTCCAGCCTTTTAGCCTTATCTCATCTCCTGGCTCAGGGACTGCATGGCTAAAGGCTGCAGCTCTCATTCCTACCTGGCTGCTGAGGGAAGCACGAGGCCTCTAATCTCTGCTCTGGTGCTCTGTTATCACTCCTTTGCATGGATTTCTACACTTACTTGTGTGCGTCTCATGTCACAATAGAAACACAGGTGTCGTACAGTCTCATTGCTGCGGCTCATACACACTTACATGTTCCAATTGTCATCTGATTAAGGCAAAAATCATGTAATCTGTGTGGAAATCAGGGAAATATAGACACAACGCATCTCCTCTAAGTTGTGTTGCCCTAAACTACAAACATGAGTGTGACTGCATCTGGAGAAAAGACGAATGACATCATTTGTTAGAATCAACCACCAACCGTTACTCAACTCACACCCACAGCATGAAGGTTCCACCGGTGGACTCAGCAGAAGGGATTGTGGGTCGTTATGAACGGTGACATGGCAGTGATGCAGATTATTCCCCTCTATAATCCACCCAGCTAAAGTGAAATAGAGAAAGGAAATCATTACTATTTCATAGTGCCTGAGTCAGAGAGTGTGTGTGTGTGTGTGTGTGTGTGTCTCAGGAGGGGTGTGTTAAGTGTGAAAGGACTGAGCCTGTGGATCCTGTGTTGGCTCCCTCAGCCCACACCGACTGCGCTCGGAGCAATAACACTGGGCTCCCGCCTGAATGGAGCTCCAGAGTCCACTGTCCCGTCTCAAAGGTTCTTGAAAGTGTCACCGTGTTCCATTAGCATAGACGGGCTCTTCACCCCGGGCTGCCTCCATCTTTGAGACTTTTCACAGAGCCACGCCGATGATGAAATGGTATTTGGAACTAAACTGTCGAAGTTTGAATCTGGTGAGACGCGTTTGGCTCCCTCCCCTCCCCTCCTCCTCCTCCTTCCCCTCCCCTCCATTCCTCCCTCCGTCTTCTCTCTCTCTCTCTCTCTCTCTCCCTCCTCCTCCTCATTTCTCAGAGCAGGTTTCACTCTTGTGCCTGTCATTCTTCTGCCTTTTGTATCTGCAGGCCTTTTTGCTATTGAATGCTGCTTTCTATCCCGACGCCCCCCCCCTCTCCCTCTCCCCTCTCTCCCCCCCTCCTCCCCTCCCCCTCCCCATCTCTTTCTCCCATCTCCTCCCCTGTTCTCCTTCTCCCCTCACTCACTCACTCACTCATTCACTCTAGGGCCTAATTATGAGATAGCTTCGAATAAATACATGTATTTTTTTGCGGTGTGAGGGAGAAAAACCTTCCGCGGCTCCACTTTCTCTGACAGCAGGTTGAATTCTATACTCAAGGAGGTTTTATTCAGGAGCCAGTCTCTCCAGGTCGGAGTGGTCGCTGGGACGGAGATTTCCTGGGCGCAGTAATTGTGTCTCATTAATTCTTACTGTAATGCCGGCTAGCTAAACAGGCTTTGCAATTAGGGGGCTGCGCCTTGAATGGGCCGGCTAATCAGGGGACAAAAGCCCGGGCTCAGAGGCCATTAGGCCCCGGAGGAAGTGCTTCCATTGTTAGGAAGTGGTCGCTGATGCCTTCATCTTCCAGCGGTCCGGGCGGGGAAGAAACCTCGCGGGAGTTCTTGCTCCTCCAAACCAAATTTACAGCTCGATTCCCAATAATGTGGCTGTAATACGTTTAGGTCGCAACACAAACAAAGGTCGCAACCCCCTCAGGATTACGCAAGATCAACGCTGGATTTCCAGACCTTAAGTGAACAACACTTACAGACGCAGAGCTCTGGTTGGGTCGGCTGAGCTGGAACCAGCAGCCGGTTTGGACTCAGATGGACTTACATGTTATTAGAGCGCTGGAACATTGGTTTTTCCCAGATAATCCTGATTTGGCTTTTCCTAGAGACGACGGAACAACATGTGAAACGCACCCACACACACACCTTCTCCTCTGCCGTGCCGCCACCCTCTTCCTCATGCTGACACACATGCACACACACGCACAAACACACACTCCTCTAAACTGTCGACTCAGGAGTCTCTAAGACCCTTTTGCCACCTGAGAGAAAGAGAAGAATAGCAGATCCTACCACTCTCTCTCTCTCTCTCTCTCTCTCTCTCTCTCTCTCTCTCTCTCTCTCTCTCTCTCTCCCCGTTGTCTCCCTCTCGCAGCCTTATCTTTCATCCCCGGTAATCGCGTCGTCAGGCAGCCAAGGCGGGGAATAAATGAACTCTCCTGGTCATTAAAATTAAGCATTGAATTATTGACATGTAATTAGCCTCCTTTATGTGGGGCGAGAGACACTGGAAACTTTCTCCCTACGGCGAGAAGGGGAGAAATAATGTGACTGCTGTAGTCATCACAACCTAAAAAAAAAATGGGAGAATGGGGAGGAAAAAATGGAACATGCCAGAAAGTTTAACAGTGAGAATCCTCTTTATGGGGCGATAATAGCACTCAGCCTGGTTCCATCTCATTTAGCTGAGTTTCATTCCCGTATGTCTCCTGCTCGTTATCGGCTTGGTTCCCTTCTGAGCTGCTGTCTCTGGATTATTCTGTGGATTATGCTAATGTGGCACAGACACGTGGGAGACACATTATCATTAAGGTGATCGCTCCACGTCTTTAAAACATTCCGTGCATTTCCGTATACTAATCTGTTTACGTTGTGTCCAGTTTCTTCTATGACGTCATAACTCTTTTCCCTGTAATCCCATATTTATCAATGCATGATGTCCTGACTTGCCCTCCCAAAAAAACAGAAGTGAAAAAGTGTTTACGTTCAAGTTTCAGATCTAACGTTTAAATGCAAACGTGAAAATTACATCACGATGCAAAATGGAGTAAACACGGAGTCACGTTCCAGGCGGGCGCTCCAGGTTACGGGAAATTATGGGAGAATATAGGGACGTACGTGGAGACCATCTGTGCCAAGGTGCAATTGTCCTCCTTCTCTCCTTCTCTCCTTCTCTCCTTCTCTCCTCCTCTCCCCTGCCTGGGGAAACTTCGCCCGTCCACCCATCGATTTTCCAACAACGGCCGAAAGACTTTGAAATCTTTTTCCGCGATGGAGATGAAACCACCAAAGGAGGCGCTTGATTTCTTCGTGGCAGCACAGCAGGAGTTTGACAAGCTGTTTACACTAAGCCTGAGTAAATCAAATTGGGGAGTTTGCCTCCCCTCCGCAGTAATCTCGTTTTGTTTACCACTAAAGCTAAGTGCATTAGCATCTGTAAGGCCTGTCTGTATTGACTCCATTTAGCTCTACTGTACTGGCTCTGAGCCAAGCAGGCACCGGTGTTATGAAATGAGGGTAACCAGCTGTATATTTATGAACAGCTCAGTGCTAATCTGACACGGAAGCACCGAGGAACCTGCAGCCGGAGCAGAAAATGACACAACATGTCGAGTTTGTTTACCAGAATGGAGATTTGAACCTATTTCGACACATTTTTCCTCTCTTTTGCATGTTTGTATATGAATGTGGGAGAATGGAACGCCTCTTCTTTCAAAACAGTTTAGCAACCTCAGTTTTACAGAGGAAGCAAAGGTAATTTGAGTGAGGAGGAAGTGACATCAGGGTCAAAGATCATCAGGTTTCTCATGCGTCGTCTCTCCTGGCCTTTCACACTGAATGGGAACAGGATCTGTTGTATATGTGTTCCTGTTTGCTCGCATTTCCTCAACCTGACCGCAGCCCCAGTTCCCACAGCCAGCAACCTGCAACCTGCAACCTGCAACCTGCAACCTGCAACCTGCAACAGATGCTGGAATTTAGTGGAATAGGTTGTTGACTGAATTTAATGTACCTGGTGGTTTGTTGTTTAATCAGCTTTACCTGAGGAGGAAGTAGAAGAAGGACGCCAAGGGAGGAAATCACTGCAGCCCCACTTTGAGGGATTTCAAACAAATGTGGGGACCAAGGGACCAATATGCCTTTGAGTCTTCAGTCTATAGTTTGAAACGTGCACACTCTGCCTACCAAAAAGACATTAAGGGGGAGGTGTGACTCCAGAGTGTGATCCAAGCTGAGGAACACCTTTAGGAAGAACCGTTTCACCTCCAGGCTCTTTTCACCTCGGCAGTCTGACATGAAAGCCTGATGGATGATGTATGGCTTTAGATAGAACATTGAAACCACTTAAATGAGTCATATCTAGAATCTATTGTTTAAAGGATCATTCTTTATTGAGCCATGTTAACCCTTTATGTGCATTTCCTCCTCAGCCAGTCTCTCCTTACACTGAGATTACGCAACAAGTCAACACTGAACACTACGACCTCCACCTGTGTGTGTGTGTCCTGCTCACACTTTTGCCTTAATTGCAGTGCGGACACATCATCTGAGCATTGAATGCATGTAAACATAGCGGTTGATTGTTTTTAGCAGAGTGCAAACAGAGTGATTATCAGGCGTGTTAACGAACTGCTCTGTTTGACACCGCAGATGGGATCTATTGTCTCGCTAACGCCGCTGCCCAGCATGAACACATTACGTGACACATCTCACACACACACACACACATGATTGCTATCAGCCAAGGCGGTAAAGATAAATTTCCGTTGCACACGCCGGAGAGCAGAGTGCGATGAGAAAGAGAGTATTAAGACAGGAAATGTACATATATATACAGAAAGGCCAGGCTTGAAGTGCTTTAACTGGGGCCTCCGGCTACATTAAAGCAGTTTCTTCTTCTGCGCTGGCATGTACGCGTGTCCGTCCTGCTCACATCTTCTGGTGCGATGAAAAGCTTGAATAGGACGTCAGCGTTTCGTGTCTGTGCTTGATTTGCTCTGGTTTAGTCAGGATCAAACACAGTCCCCGCTCACGCCGGCTCTCCAGGCTCCTCCGCTCTGCTGAGGAGGATTCTCTCCCTCTGGCAACACAATCTGGATATACAAATGTAATTATCAGGACAAGACATTCTCTCCCCCGTGAAGGCCATGGTTTTGTGTCATTGTGTGTGGTGATATGATTTGACAGTAAAGGCCAGAGTGAGCGCAGACTGATACACAGATCGTCCACAGCGGCTCCAGGGTGTCTGGGGCTCAGGCGTCCATACAGGATCTGTTGGTCACATCTCTGCTAGTGGAATGAATCGATGCCATTTAGAGAGGAAACATGGTGGTGGACATTTTTCTGTTTCTCTCCGCTGATGGAATCTTCTGTCCCCTAGTTACTGCAGAAGAATGTTGACAAATAGCTCGCTGCTTTCCCGTGTTATGGTCAGGAATCTGGTCTCATCTCCTCCAGGCGTTTTGTCTTACGTCAGCAAAACACGAGCAGCAACACAACAACGTCTAAACACAGAGAGGGAGCCTCACACTCGAGGTCACGGTCAATATAGACACACACACGCACACACACACACACACACACACACACACACACACACACACACACACACACACACACACACACAGCTGATGTCCCTCAAATCAATAGAATCCATTTATTGCTAAACGCTGCATTGCATCAGTTGCAGTCTAACACACACACACACACACACACACACACACACAGCTGATTATGCAACATGTCTTTCTAATTCCCTGCTTTCATGTTGTGTCTTCATTCTATATGCAGGACTAATTCTAGGGAACACACACATGAATACCTGCTGGTTAAAGATTAACAGGAACGTCAATGCTTGGGTGCTGTTGTGTGCGTGTGTGTGTGTGTGTGTGTGTGTTACTTTTTAACTACGGGCTTTGTTAAATATTCAATCTCAGGAAAGCAAACATCACATTCCTCTACATTTGGTTGCGTCTTTGCTTCTCTGCGTCCTGCTGCTGCCCGTCTCTCCTCCTTCCTTTTCTCTCTCTCCTTCTTCTCTCTCTCTCCTGTTGACTGATGCCCGAGCTTCCGCTTAATTGGTGTTTCTGTTGAGCTTTTCGGCAGAGTGTGAAACAACAGAGCTTCACACCTCAAATACAGTATTTATTCATTATTTTGCACACAGTTGTCTGACAGCAGGAAATCTTATTAGCCAAGCTAATTTAAGGGGTGAATAGCAATCCAATTAGGTCTAATTGGAGGCTGATAGAAGAACTTTCAGAGGTAACCTGCTCTAACCCCGGCCAGTGCTGCATCTTTGCACCCCTGGACGTCTTCTTCCTCCCTGCCTCGCTGTGGTCTGTGCTGTGAGTCAAACTTCTTCAATCAGGTAATAATGAGATTGTTGCATTATGCACCGCGACAATGGAGATGTATTCATGGAGGCTGGATGGCGCAGAGGGGGCTGTTAGTGGAGGCAGAGGCTAATTCAGCGAGGCCGTCTTACAAAGCCTGGGACAAAGCTCAGGGCACAGACCGCCCGGCAAAACCTGCACTCACACACAATGGACACCGGTGGCCACTTGGGTCAATGTGTTGATGACATGAAGAGCAGCAGGCAGACGCTTCACATATATCACAGAAGAAGAAAGACGAGGAGTCCAAACAGACAGACGAGTGTTTACCTCTGTGTTGTTCTGTTATTTTTATATTATATATATATGATTGGGTGTCAGATTGTTTCCTGTTCCCATGATGCTCTTTTCAGTTTTGACAGGATGTGATGATGCAAACACACTGGTTGGTTATTTGCCTGTTTGTATCTTCTGCTTCAGTATATAGTTGAATAGTATTGCTGAAGGCTTTTAGATACTTACGCGGTGTGTATTCATTTGTGTGTGTGTGTGTGTGTGTGTGTGTGTGTGTGTGTGTATGTGGGCTTGTCCATTATTAAATCGAGTGACAGTGTTTACCTTTTCAAGTTATATATAATAAGTGCATAAAAAAAATTCTGTTCATTAATTTTCCAAGTTAATTAGTTAACTTGGAATTTTTTTTTCTTTTTCTCAGTTTGATTCCTCCATCAGCTGATTCCAGTCCTGCTGAGGCTGAACGTTATCGTTAACAGACTCACAAATCAGATCATTCTTTCACTCAATGTGGTCACAAAAAACTAATGAGAAACATCAGAAAGCCCTCGAGCTCATGTGAGAGACAGGACTTCCTCCTTCCTAACGTGGGCGTCTGCAAACTAATGATCCAAGTTTTATCTGGGTTTATTTGTAGCAACAAAACAAGGATTCACTGCCTCATATTTTCATTTTGTCTGGCAACAAATCTGTATAAATGTGTGTGTGTGTGTGTGTGTGTGTGTGTGTGTGTGAATCTGGCCCCACCCAATCAGAGATGATCGCTTGTTGACATATCCTCACTTTGATGATCCAGTCTGAGAGAATTGTCATCACTGGGTGGTTCAACCAATCTGTATCTCACAGGAACAAAGGAGGATCAAAGTGGCTTTACATAGGAGGCCTGCATCAAGTATCCACGGAAACGCATGCCGCCGGTGCATTTGAGGTTGTTAATGTTTCCTCTGTAGGGGGATATAGTGTGTGTGTGTGTGTGGGAGAGAGAGAGAGAGAGAGAGAGATCAAGCGGAGAGTAAGTGGGGATATTCCCGCACACTCTGATTGGCCACTGGCTGTGTTTGGACGGTGATGCAGGCAAGCGCAGGTTCCCTTTCAAATCTCTAATGCGGCATTTGCAATTCCAAACATCTGGGTTTACATCGGCTCCCTGCAACCTGAACGCATGCGTGGCCTTTAAGCAAACCTGTTGTGTTGATGAGAGGCGGTCACAGGCGAGAAGAGACAGACGAGCTGCATTTTTCCGCAGAGAGACGCCATTTAAAGAGCTGTCATCATAATTCACCTCAGAATTTGGAATTGACGGGAAGCTGCAAAGTGTTTTTTCTCTCTGAGCGGAACCATGAATCATAACTGCATAGCCGGTGTAGGGTTTTACAACAGCGAGGGCGGACAGCTGTCACTCTCTAAGCACACCTCAACCTGTGACGAGCCCCCTTAACCCACAGACTCATGTGCAGAAGGAGAGGAATGGAAGGAAACGTGTCTGCTTTCAGGGAAATTATCATTATGATGCATTCAAGTACCCAAACTGCCAGAGAATCTACTGATTGGAATAGAAGTTCTACTCATTTATAATTATTAAAATAGCCTCTGGGAATGAAATTACTGATGCAAACACTCTTTGGACAGGCCTCATTGGGATTCCTGCCGTCTGTGCATGTTGACACGATCAGCAGCCTCCATCTTCCACAGGCAGCCAGCAGACAGACGAGCTGTCAGACTCTCTATCGCCGGGACTTCATCTCGTTAATTTGGTAGATGGCTGAGCGGCTATTTGCCCTGTGGAAAACTACGGTAAACACACTCGCAGGGTTTCTCTTGCTACTACGTATACGTCGGTGGAGAAGGCAGCCGGCCAGCCAGCAAGCAAGCAGGCAGGCAGGCAGACAGGCAGCAGGCAGGCAAGCAGGCAGGCAGGCAGGCAGGCCCACACATAGCCTGCAGTCATATCAGACCCAGCAGCCTGGCTGGAGTCAATATGACCGCAGGCTAAAAATGGTGGTGGAGCCGGTCCCCCTCAATCTGAGACCTGGCTCGGCAGAAAACAAGCGAGTGCGGCGCTCATTCGATATGAGCGAGCCCCCTCTCCTCCCTCTCCCCCCCACACACACATACACACACACCCTCCCTCCGATGGACATTTCAAACCTCTGCTCCCACTCCCTCTCCCTCCATTGTAGCTCCCCCTCACCCCCACCTCACCTCCACTCGGCTGCTCTCTCTCTCTCTCTCTCCCACTTCACAGAGTCCAACTCTCTGGCGCTCAAACCTCCACTTGTTTTCTGTTGTCAGTACTGCTCGATTTTTTTGTGGAGAGTGAGTGAGTGTGTGTAGCCGGTGTGTGTGTGTGTGTGTGTGGCACAACATATTGACAACGAGATTTGATTTGACAGCAAATGCCAAAATGAATGAGCGAATGCCTCTGCTGACCCTGCAGGCCAGAACTCAGTGAGAGTCAGAAAATGTTGGATTTGGATTAAAGTGCCTTTTTTTTATTGGGTGTTTTGAGTGTTGTTGTGAGTCCTCCACCGTCCACACTCAAATCTCTCTCTCTCTCTCTCTCTCTCTCTCTCTCTTTCTTTGAGAACGCCTGAAAAAAGTTCAATCGCAGCAGTTTGGGGAGGAATAATAATTAGAAGTAAATGGTTCTGGCAGCCTTTTGATGCTTTGCACAGGAGTCAGAGAGGCGGCTACTTGTGTTTCAGTTTAACACACACACACACACACACACACACACACACACACACACGTTCTCTTCAACTTCAACCCTCATGTACAAGAAGTAAAAATAAATCAATAAATCAATGTATAGAATAAACTCCAGCGTGCTCGGAGAAAATTAGTAAAAGAAGCATAAAGAAAAGGTTTTAAAGCAAAATTATCTTAAATGGACGCTCATACCTCCACCAAGACTGAACAAGCGTAGACATAATTTGTCATAAGATGTCAAAACGACAAAAATAAACATGTTTTGGGTAAAAAAGATTCCATTTTCTTTCCATTGTGATTTTCATCAAGTCTTTTTCAAAATGCCTCCACCTGCCACCTAGAACTGATCTGGGTCCTCCCGTTGGCCGTGCCTCAACCTGTGACCAGGTTTCATCAGATTCAGGTCACATGAGGTGAAAACACAATGCTGTTTATGGAGAAGCTGAGTGAGAAAAAGCAGCAACAAATGGACTCAACTCAGTCCATCTAATAACAACGACCAACACTCAGCAGCCAGACAGCCCAGTGTAGCATCATTCATCTGTAAGTGGTCCTTCATGGAGCCGGGCAGCTCTCTGTGATGCCGCGTGTCGACCCTCCTTATCCTGAGTTTTGTCAAACCATATGAATATTTATGAATAAATCACAGATTTTCAGGAAAAGTGCAAAAGCTCCCGTCGTTCAGCCCTGCTTAGACGACTCAAAGAGAATTTACGAACACAAACAGCTTCATTGCGGTGTGTGTGTGAGCCTCCCTGTCAAACGTCTGTTTACTATTCCACACTCCCAAAGGCACAAACCTCCTGACACAGGCTGAGAGTATCTTTAAAACGACTGTTTCTGCTCTGCCTCTTATAAAAATACAAGAATGTTCACATGTTACAACCTCAGAGGACGAATTAGAGTCAGAGCAGCAGCGCCGTGTTCCTTTGTTATGATGGGATGTTCTGGAAACGGTGAGAACTGTCGGCACAAATACCCTATTCTGATTTCTGCTGCACTGTGACTGAGGCAAGGCAGAATTCATAGATCTCATATCTGCACTGAATACATATTTGTTTAGCAGTTACATCATTTTGTCATTTTAGAGGAAGTACTACTGAACAGGGGTACTTCCTGTCTGACCTGGTCCCCTATGGAGTAGAAGGTCGTCATGTAATCGCCTCACATTTCCATTAAGCAACGCCTCGTGTGTCCAATTACTTCCGTCCATTAACTTCATGCCTTAATCACATTCTTGCCTCGACAATCGCAGCCCTGGACATTATTGAGTCGTCGCTGGTCGAACTCTGAACCTGCTCACCCCTCGCTCGTCTCTCCCTCGTACGTCTTTTGAAGTATTCCTGGTCCTTCTGTCCTGGGGCTTGAATAGTTTTCTTCAGTAATGTCAGAGGTCATCTTAATTCCAGTTACTCTGAAGGTCATACAGTACAATAATACTATAAAGTGTATGGTTAAAGGTGAAAGTGAGAGGATTCCACATGCGGCTCATTTTCTGGTTTTAATCCAAGTGAGCAACGTTAACACACACACACACACACACACACACACACACACACACACACACAATAAATCCAGATCATTGCTTCATAGTCCTAAATCCCAAATATAGATTTCACTGTCATGTGTGAGTATGTAAAGGATCT
Organism: Genypterus blacodes; assembly: GCF_046128005.1. Lineage (NCBI taxonomy): Eukaryota > Metazoa > Chordata > Actinopteri > Ophidiiformes > Ophidiidae > Genypterus > Genypterus blacodes. Next base: position 1,866,374 of record NW_027467132.1, on the reverse strand, counting down.
GCCTGTGTGTGCAGATGGACGGCTCACATTCCTCGCCTCTCTCTTTAATACCCAGTTGACGTTGCGTTCCTTCATTCTTTTGTTAATGCGGCACGTTGAGCCTCTCGCTCACCGCCAAAACAAAAAAAAAAGTCGGCTATGCGGCGGCAATTGATGCGACAGGCGTCTGTAAGGCAATTTCCATGGCAACAATCCTCAGGAACATTTTCATTTTCAGCATCAAATGGGTAAAAACTTAGCCGTGATAATTAGCACTGTGTGCGTAGCTTATGTGTGTGTGTATGGAACCTGCTTTAAAGGACTTCAAAAAGCCTGCAGGAAAAACACAGTTTGGTGTTTCGCGACATCTTAGCGCTCTCTCCCTGCTGTCACTCAGCATTACCGGGCTGTTTTGGCTGTTGTATTTTTCTTTTGTAATCTAAAGCACCGTCCCTTAAAACGATTCCGCTAATTACTTTATTTAATCACGCGCCGACTGTGGAATTATTTTTGTAGCCCCGAGCAAATTTGTGAACCTGTAACAATAGCTTTTAGAATATCAGTTTGAGATAAAAGCTTTTATAGTTAATCCTTCTTTCATGTGGACCCTTCAGGTTCACCAGGACTCAGACGCAGCAGCTTCATCTGGAAACACAACCAGTTAGTTTCACTCCAAATCAGGATGTGTAAATTTAATCAAACTAATTTCTTGCGTTTTATTCAGACAGACGCAGCCGTTCTCTCCTCTCCCACTCACACCTGTTCCTTTCCTTTCCTTTCCTTTCCTCTCACCCTCTACCCCACTGTTCTTTTTCCGTTTTGAATTAGAGAAACCAAGCACAGGGCAGCAAATGGTGTTTGAAAGCCCCCCGAAAAAAGAAAAAAAAGAACAGGGTTGGGGGTCTGGTGGTGATGAGGGGGGAGAGAAAAAATCAAAGCAGAATCGGCAGAATGCGTCGTTTCAGAGGCTGCGGCGCAGTTGAACTGAGCAAGCCCGAGTCCTGTGAAAAGAAATGGAGACAGCCTGAATGCAAATTAAATCCCCCTCATTCCTGCAAATATTGTCTTAGCCATTAGTGCGGGCTTGACTAGAAAGGAGTGGTCCCACTCATTGTCGCTCGGCCAGGGAGAAGTCAGGGGAAGAATTCTATTCAGTGGCCGTCTTGGGGGCTCGGTGCACTTGGGCGCTTGTTTGGTACCATTCAAACGCCACAGACCGTGGCAACAAAGAGAGCTTTCAGCGTACCTCACTGTAAAAGCATGTGAAAAAGAAGAAAGGAGGTGGATGGGGTTGGTGGGGAGAGAGAGGAGAAAGTGGTGGGGGTGGAGGTGGGAGTGGGGGCAGTGCTGGAAGAGTTTAGGTGCCGGTCCTGATTGGAACTCGGGGGCCTGGATGTTGTTTTTTTTGATGGTTTGGTCTATTTTCCTTGGTGGGATATTGGCGTACGTCACATGACTGGAGACTGGATGAGGAGCTGTGCAAATGTACATACTGTACAGCTCATACTCACACACACACACACACACACACACACACACACACAGCCTTTGAGTAGATTGCTTGGCCTGTCTTCATGGAGCACCCACAAGAGACAAAAAGAGCAATTTCAGCATAAATCCATACCTGGCTCGTCTCCACCGAAGCTGTTTATGCATATTTGTATTTACAGACATTTGTACAGCTGGGCTCTGCTTTGTGCATTACCTCTGGTTGCTGTTTTGCTCTCAAACATCATCATCAGCACGCTCTGAAGTGTGCTATTGACCCAGAGTGGCTCCCATACACACACAGCAGACAGGTCATTCTTTACGGCAGAGCACATAGATCTGAACGCAAGGTCCCCGCTCACATTCCTGAGCCCTCTGCTGTATCCATCGGCGCGGTAACATGACCGTTCACGAACACATTATTTGTGTTTGAATCCACATGAGAAACTTCAATCTGCAGTGCACAAGTGATTGAATGCTTAGTGAGCCAGAGAGGCCTCGGGTTCCAATTGAGACGTTGCGTTCCGTTCCTGCACGTACTGTTTACCTACGGACAAAGAGAATGCTGTCACGGGGACGTGTGCATTAGCTGCATACATAGGAGCGAAGGAGGCAGGAAGAGGAACGCCGCATAGGTTTGTGTTTGTGTGTATAGGTGTAGAGGGGTGTGTGCAGAAAGCAGAATAGCCCTTGGCAACCCAGGTTTGTTTTGACTGGTGCGTTTACAGCTGCAGCATAGCATGGGCGAGGAAGGGCCTTGCCAAAGTAAAACAACCAAATTCTTACTTTTCTTCTGTCTCTCTCTCTCTTTCTCCACTCCTGTCTTCGGAGGGATGGCTCCCGGCCAGCCAGCTGTATAATCAAGCCCTTCATTTATACTTTATTGACAGATGCTACTTCTAGCCTCGGTTGGGGGAACACGGTTTGTTTTTCAAACCTTTGGGAAAGATTGAATTCCACAGCAGGGTGATATATGGTTGGAAAGCTTTGTTAATGTTGGAGCGGAGCTGCGAGGTAGAAGAGCTGGAATGCCTTCGTCTACTTTGTCAAAAGGGAGAAACCTCAAAACCTGGACTATCGAGGAAAATAGTATAGAAACTAAACTTGAATGTTGGTTTGGCAGGACAATCGACTGCAACCTAAAGCTGTAAGAACCCACAGAATCACTTATAGAGGAAGAAACCTGATACTGCACTTAATTGATCATTAGAAGATCTTTAGTTTAGAAAGAAACTATTATTTAGGGTTGTTATGTTGGCTTCTCTGCTGAGCGAGTGAACGGCGGTTCTACAACTTCTCCACAACCACACAACAACCACAAGCGCTTTAATAAGGTAATCGACATTTACAAATACACACAAATTCAATGAAAAATGTCAATATCTGAAGCCCACATTTGTCTTTGCTGGCAGTTTTGATGCTTGAAGTAACGTTGGTAGTAGCCGAGACACTAGCAACCGCTTAACTGTCCATGTACTATCTCCTCTTAGCATTGCTTACCATGGTAGCATCAACACATCACTAATACCAGAATCTTGCTAAACAGTTGCCACCCAATACATCATGTGACTTAACCATAAAGTGTATTATCCAGCAGATAAGCAGTCTTAACTAAACTGCATTGTTGTGGCGTTGAGACAGTGATGTTAGTGAGTCGTTACCGGCTAGTTGTAGCATAGCACAACAGTTAGCCACAACACGACGCCACATCTCATCGCAGCAGCACAGATATGAAGTGTTGTCACTTCTTCTCTACTTCCCTTCATTATAAAACATTACCATGACTTTTCCAACACTTTTGACATATTTTATCACGTTCTTTAAAGACAGTAAATACCCTGGTAAAGCCACATGCTTAGACTTTCCCTCTTGCTGCCTCATTCTACACACAAAAGCAGGAACGACACAGTGTTACTGCAGGAGCTGTTTGAGTTTGGGTTTGGCTTATGTGTGTCAGCCAGCGCAGGAAGGCACTGGGTGGAAACACAACCCGAGGCAGACAGAGGAGCAGAGGAGGAGGCAGGTTGGTGCCGGTGACAGATGGGACGGAGTTTCTGACTTCTTTATCTCAAGGACGCTCTCTTCTGTCTCCCACTGCCATCCTGTCATTTACAGGTTCCCTCTCTGTTGGTGTTTTTGTGTTATCCAGAGGACAATCTTTCACTCCGCACAGCTGCTGGGAAGAATGATGTGTGTTTACAGCATGCACAGTGACACCAGGTGATATGCACACACACACAAACACACACACAAAGAGACAAAACACAAGGTTAGCTCCATATATACAAATACCTTCACGGATAGAGGCCCGGATCTGGGACAAGGGAGGGAATGTTGATGAGTCATTTCCCCCCTGTGACTTAGAGTTAAATTCATTCATATTCTTTCATGACTTCATTCAACAGTGATGAAGGTGAAGATGTCAGTAATGGAACAGAATGTTAGTAGCGAAAGCAACTCCTTCTCCTTTGTATTTGTATTGAACGGGTCAGAATGCTATGATAGATTTGATTGGCTGTTCAAACTCAAGGCCGCAAAAGCCTTTATTATCTTTGTTTACGTACAGACTATACTCCTCTATACAACACACACATTTTAATCCACATTCACCATACAAACATGAGTTATTGCGTAGTCAGAGCAAGGGTTGAGTCTGCCAGCTCAGTGGTAAATGGATTTACATCTTATAATCTATGTTTAATATGAACAAACCCTCTGTTGATTGGTCAACGATGATCACCTCTGTTTGGAAACTGTTCATGGCTGTTCCATGTTGACAGCTGTGTTTTTCCACTTAGGGAAACTTTGGCCAGAAGACAAGAACACCTCAAAGCCACATCCACTATCCACTGCCACAGTGGCTTTAGGTTTAAATTTAGATTTATAGCTGCTCCTTAAATACCAGCAGGCACAGAGAGAAGAGGTTGGAAAGAATAATCCTGCTTATTTATTTGTTTCCAAATCACTTCTTGGTGCAGGTGTGTGATGGAAACACACCTGGTCATATAACCTGGGCTATTTATCATCCTGGTCTCTCTCTCTCTCTCTCACTCACTCTCACTCTCTGTCTCTCCTTCTCTCTTTCCGACTTGTTTGCCTGCCGGCCTCGACTATTTCCCCTCCAGCAATGACAGGATTACGTCTGACATGTTTAAGGAAGTGGCTTTGGCAGGCGCTGTAGAGGAGCCAAGCAATAAGACACACACACACACACACACACACACACACACACACACACACACACACACACACACACACACACACACACGTATACACACATGTACACAGATGCAGGTGCGCGCACATTCCTGATGCCAGCCTTGACTCGGGAACCTCGTGCGGCTGGGCAGGTTTCGACGACGTGTCTGTCAAGCCGGAGCTGAAATTAATCTGCTTGTAAAGAGAGCGAGAGATGAGGCGGCGAGGCTTTAGCGTTTAGCTCTGTTATCATTACAAATGTCAGCTGGGTTGACAAGGGAAGGCTGACGCTGTTGGTAAACCGATCGCCACAGTTTGATTTAAGCGAGGAATTAGCCTCGCTTGGTTTAATGGAAGTGTTGGGACAAGTGAGGCAGACGAGCTGTTTATTTACACTGCTGCTGCTGATGGCGGTGGTGGTTTGCGGTGAGGAGGCCTTCATTCGTCTCCCCATGGACCTGCATCAGCCCAGCAGTCTGCCAAGAAGCGTGACAAATGACACGTTGGAGGGATAGAGGAGAGTAAACACACTCTTCAGCTCCAGCTCAGCACGACCCGACCAGACTGGCTCCTGTCTGCAGCTCCAGCATTTCACGACAACACAGCCAAATTCCTGGAAAATGACTTAATTGTGGGGTACATTTCTAAATGATGATTCAAGGTGATTTTGCACAAAGAACTGGAAGGAAGTCAGGGCAGGGCCGAAGTCTGGTGTGACCTGTGGGTCGTTGATTTCGGCCCTGAGAGAGGTGAAGGGGACCAATAAGGAGGAGAGCGCCAAAGGAAGAGGAGGAGGTGTGGAGATGCCTTCACAGGTTCCACGGGAAAGAACTTGGGACGGTAATTGCAGACGTGTCCAAAGACGAGCGAGCTGTCTACATCCGACATCCTGTGCTTTCAGCAGGGTTTTTATCCCAGAGAAGGAGAACAAATGGCAGGAACTGGAGTGCAGAGGGGCTCCTTCCTCCTTCTACCTGCTTTTAAGAGGACGTGCCCGGACACGTCACACCCCCTCCATTTCCCCCGCAGGCTTCGCTTTTTTCCACAGTCTGGTGGTTGATGCAGACAGGATGCGCCGCTGCTGTACCCACAAACCCGCCATTCATCAAGTTTTATATGAAGTCACGAGGCTGTAAATCAATGGGGAGATGCAGAGACGTTGGCGATGTTCAAAGGCTCTCCGAGGCTCTTTGAAAAATCTTGCATCGTCACTAACAGGTGTTTTGATTTACGGTGTTTGCGTTTTAATTGGGGGCATTTCGTACACGCACATGAAAGCCGAGGAGAATTGATATTTTTCAGGCTCAGTTTCAGTGGAATGGAACTACGCAGCCAATGGTTTGACTTATCTGAGACACGCTCCCTCCCACTGCACACCTGGGGGTGAAAAATGTTCCTTCTTGGTATTTTTGGAGAATTTATCGAGCGTGTGACGTTATAAATAATGTTTCAAGCAAAGAATTAGCAACACTCCGGGAGATACCTTCAGGGGCCTCTTTTAGGTGTTCCTCTCTGGAGTTTAGAAGTTTTTACTGTGATTCTTGGTGACATGGTGAAGGTCGATGACAGACGTTAGGATCTAAAACAACAACGACTCCTCTCTTATGAAACTCCTCAAAAGTATGTCAGAATGGGGTGGGGTGTGTTTATTTCCCTACTAATGGTAATAGATTGAGGTTGTTCTGGTAAATACCACAGCGGTCCGTCCAGAAGTGTGTGTGCGAGCGTGTGTGTTTGCCAGCAGACCTAAAATAAGCCTTGGTTTCTTCTGGTTGTTTGAGCAGGAGCTGTGGCCTCTTCATGTTGTGGTTTTGAGCAGAGATCCTGTTTTCTCCCCCTAAATATACCCCCGAACACCACTACCTCATCTCTCTCAGCCTCCTGTTGCCATTGTAATAGCTGACCAACCCCAAGCTCATACTTTTTTTTTTACCTTTTAATTTACTGTGGCAAACAGTCCTTGGAAACTTTTACAGGACATTAGTAACTGCAGGGATTTATGTTCTTAAGGCCAGACGCTGCTGGGCGAGTGGTGCAATTCATCATGTAAGAATCCACGTTTGCCAGCTTTTCCTCGGCTCGCACAAACGCTGGACTTGTCCGGCGTGTCAGCGGTGTGTCACTCGCTCCGTTTCTGAAGTCATTAACACCGAGGAGACGTTTGGAAAAGGCCAGAAACAACACATATTGTCTCATTCCTCTGAAGTGCCGTAAAGGACTTTGCTCGGCGGGACGGGGCGAGCCGGGCGGGGAGAGATCTCTGCACCCCAGCACATCCAGATCAGAGGACAGCTTCATGTGAAAAACACGCTTCAGAAGTGAAGAGCTAACGAACACGCTAAGCTGTCAGCGTAATAACCAGTGCTACTTTAATGACCCGAAGCGCGGACGGATTATATGCAAAAACGCCCGCTGTCCAAACTGTATCCAGGCGAGCATTTCATCCGCACCTCATCTGTTTTCCACCAACGCCGGGAAAGAGAAATCACAGGTCGGCGCGTCTCGGAACAGAGTGCAGATTGAACTTGGCGGACGTGTGTTAAACGGCCGGGGCCCCTGGAGAACTAAATAATGACTCTCAATCGCCCCTCGCTCGGTGTGGGAGCGCCGAGCAGGAGAGCGACTGAATGGAAAAAATCTTCTGTCCAAACAACGGGCCCGTCGCTGTCTCCACCGCGCGCCCCGAGCGTCTGTCATCAGCCGTCCACATTGTTTTTGAACAATTGCCGCTAATTTGCCATCTGGTTGAGGGAGCCTTTGTCGAGCGGGGAAGGGAGGCATTGTGACGCTATCAATAGGGAGTCCACTTAGGGAGCCACCGTTGGACAGAGACAAATGAGGAGACAATGCTCTTTATCTCAGTGCCGCTCTATTTCACTTTGCTGGCGTGCCAAAGCAGAGTATGCAACATGTAAATGGTCACGCATCATTGTGAACGTCTTTATTGGCCCGAACGTGAATGTATGCTGGACACAATTCAGCAATCGGCTTCTCTGTACGGCTGAATCAGTTCACTCTGTGGCTGGAATGAAGCCTGGACACTCTCGGGTCCAAAGAGTGCTGAGATCCACAACATCAGATCCAGAGTTTTGACAGACATCATGGGTTCAAACTCTCCTCGCTGCCGATGCCCGAGAGGTTATGAAGACCCACTTCTTAGAGCAAAGGCCTGCTGGTCTCCTCGCCTCAACTTTTCCCTTCCTGTCCCCCCTCCTCCCCCTCTCCTCTCCTCTCTCTGAGACATCCTCGGGGGGGTAAATGCACTGCGGTGTCACCCAGGCTGAAAGAGTAACAAAGCACCGGTGCCTCTCTTATTTTCCCCGTTTGTTTCTCACTCTCTCTGTCTCTCTCTCTCCCCTCCCCTCCCTCCATTCCCAACAGCCTCACACCCCTTCCCTGCCCTCTTCAGCTCCCTCAAATGTTTGTTGTGTGTAAACCCCCCCCTTCCCACATCCCTCCACCCTCATCCTCTTCACTCCAATCCATTTTGCAGCCGGGGCTCGGCGAAGATGAGAAGTGGTGCTTTTCTGTCCACAAATCAATAGGCCTTACTCACCTTTGAGTCAGGCTGCAGAGCAACATCATCGCTGTGTTCGCGGGCGTGCAGCGCAGCGAGGAAGAGAGTGGGGACCCAGGGGTGCTCGCCTGCCTGTGTAATGCATTATTTAGAAGCGCATCTCAGCCATCAGTTGCAGGTAGAAGGCTGAAATAGTCTTATTAGCTGCCGCGGAGGAGAAGAGCGCTGCCAAAACACAGCTGACCGCAGCTGAAATCCAGTTTGTGTGAGGTAGAAGCTGAGGCAGGGTGAGGACGCTTCAGGGTTTGACCACAGGGACTTTGGACTCATGTAGAAATATTGCTGGTGTTATTCTGGGGTAATTGTGTGAACAGTGATCGTCTTCTATGGCTTCGTTCTTCTGTATTGTGAGAATTTTGGGGTTTGATGCACAAATAATGACTGTTGTTGCATTTTACAGGCAGCCATGTTTGTTGAAAGTGTCTCTGACTGTGGCACTGTGTTGGGATCCCTGTTTCGGCTGAGAAAGCCTCATCTGTAACATGTTGAAGGCTGTTTTCACTCCACCAGCAGGCGAGGGTCCTTTTCATTGACTTTTCAATAAACATCTCGACTCGGGGTTGCACGGCTCAGAAAAATAATCTCTTCGGGCTCCGTCAGCGCCGAGATCCAACGGCATACTTAAATATTCTCAAAACCCGGCAAGCAAGTTTAATTTGGAAAGTTAATTTGTGTCCCGGCGGACCTGAGAGCGCCAGGAAAAACCAATGAGCGCTGACACGCCATTAAAAATGCAAATCCCCACTAGGTGTGTTTATTTGATTCAGTCATCCAGGAAAGTAATGTGGGTGCTCTGCTAAACGCTCCCCGTGCAACTCAACGTATTTATGTTATATATTTAAATTCAGCTTAATTGAATTGTGTTTAGTTGATTGAAAACATCGCCGGATTGGTATTTTCTGTTTTTAATGGCAGCTTAATTCAAGAAAAGCCTCCATCTCTTCTCTGACACACACACACACACACACACACACACACACACACACACACACACACACACACACACACACTTCTCCTGTCACGGTTGATATTAATGGCCCCCACTCCGTAAACACTTTGTTAGTGAGGCAAAAATGGACAGCATTGCTTGTAAAAGAATCAAAATGAGGATAAATCGGACGACCCTGTGTGTTTGGTTTAATTGGGACGGTGGTGGAGTTTGGCGGAGCATGTGACAGCTTTTGACAAATAACCATTTCATAGATCCCAATCCTGACATTCCTCCATAGATAATGAACAGCAGCTGTTGGTACGCAGAGGTCCCTTTGGATCAGATCCCTCTGTTTGTTTAGTTTGATCAGTAATAAAGCTGCAGCTGTCGCACCGGCGTCCTGATGTTTATCTGCAGGAGGACGAGACACTGAATTGTACGATCCGTACCTGTTAAAACCTGAGGAATCGCTATTCTAATCAATCAGAGCCGGGAGGAAACGGAGGCACAGAGGCAAACCAAAGCTTCTTAGATTTAAACCCAGTTGGCCTCAGGACTGTGCAGACACATTCATCACACAACTCAACAGAAAAGGCACTTACACTAAATTGCTTGAATACATCGTCTCCTTTGTTTGTGGTATTTGATGGTTTTAAGAAAAGGAGGTTTCACATTCGGTACATTTAGATGCTTATTAAAACTAATTATAACAGATTAAATAGATTCTTTCAAATGTCAGCATAAATCCACGATCGTCTACTTTGAGTGACAGATTGAAGTTTTATGATCTTAACGTTTATTCAATCAAGTCTTCAACCTCAACACGCCTGGCTGACTCTCATCATGTATATTAGCTGACCTACATAATCCTATAAATATAGTTTACAAGTGAATATCATAGTTCTTAGGCAAACACAAGATGATGTCACTCATTACCACCCCCCCCCCCCCCCTCCCCTTACTGAACTTTTGACACTGTGGAAATTTAGTAAGCCGACCTCTTAAAACTTAGATTTGATTACCGACGATTATGCATTAATATTAAAAGCTTGATATATAAAACCTCAAACCCACCGTGGGGTAAAATGGGTATAAACTCTGTGTTTGTTAGCTGTGGTTGAACTAATATTCACAGGTTGCAACTTGAGCAAACTGTGAGTAACAGCATGAGCGCATCCTGACAAGTCAGACGGCATTGCTGCTCACATTAGTTGGGGTTGGAGATGTCACAACCAATTATTGTGAAGTGAACTTGAGTCATATGCATGTGGAGCAACTGCCATCTTACAAATACACTAAACCATGTTATGTGTATTCTGAATTGAATCATTGGCCCGTTACAACCTCTTATTCATGTGCTTAGAGGCATTCTTATAGGAGCATTTACTCCCTCTCTCTCTCTCTCTCTCTCTCTCTCTCTCACTCTCACACACACACACACACAGGCTGTGCACCCTGTTACAGGTCCGCTCTGTCAGTCTACTCGCAGTGCCAGAACTGGACACAACGGCACTATTGTTGGCACCCAGTGATACTGAAACTGCCTTTGTTATTCCTTCTATGCATGCAATAAGGACCGTGAGTTTAGTGTTGATTACTGCCAATAGCTTTAGTGTGTTGTATATTCAGTAAGTGGACATTGGATAATCTGATAAAACCTGTGTCAGATATTGAAAGCAGCACTGTAGCGTCCATCTCTGTCCACACAGACCAGTTGGCGTTGCCCGGCAATGGTTTCCGCATAACGCCGCACTTGATGGTCTCACATTCCTTTGCACCGCTCCAATAGGTAAGGCGCAGACAGGCACAGAGCCACGCCCCGAGGCTGAACCCTCAGTGACCTGATAACAGCCGGTCAGGTCAGGGGAGTGCGTTCTCCAGGAAATGGATAGTTGTCCTCTGCCCCGTTGACCCACGGTGATGTTTGCATGCCCCTATTGACACAACACCATGCCAAGATCCACTCCCCCCAAATGTGAGGCATTGAAGCGGAGAGAACAGGGATCCAGGGAACGTTTTACACAAAGTCACTTCATCGGAATGCACTGCAGGTGGAGATGTAATCTGGATGAACATTGTGATTGTTTGTGTTTCTTGTTCCACCGTTTCCCAGAAATAGACTCCACTTAGTTGGAGGTAAAGTGTTTACTTTGATGCCATCATCGGCCTTTACCTTTACTTAACTTTGACCTTAGGAACACGGTGGCTCTCATTGCTCAGGCCAACTGCCCAGTACGTTCCAACTTCATAGTCCAACTCAAGCACAGCTGTTGTTTTAAGTTTTCCTCTGTGCATGTTAAAAGTTGAATTGCAAAAAGAAATGAAATCCATTTTCTAGAAACTTTAAAGTCATATCTTAATTTTGACAACCCTGGTCAAACTTTTTCTTTTAACTTTGACTAACATTGCTACTAATAGGCAATAAAAGTGACCTGATCACATACAGACCAAGAAGTAGCACAGCGATTATGAATAAAGATGTTGCAAAGAAATGAAGGAACATCTTCAATACCAGAACAATGACAAGACATGATCCATACAATGCTCTATTGCTTGAGTTGACAAATGTGAAAGTTTAAAGACAAATATCCTCTCTCCATGTAAGAGACTTGGATGGCCCTATTATTTAAGAAACAGAATGTTTGGACCTCTCTGCACGGTGGTCTCCAGTCTGAACACTAAGCAGGCCTGTGGAGGTAAGATCCCACAGAAGGGGCCCATTCAATCAATCTAAGACATCCAAATGTAAATAAACCTGTATGATGGCGGCAGTGGGTGGCTGGGTAGAGGGTTGGTCAGGGAACCACAAGCTTTAAGGAAATAGAGCAAGAAAAAGCAAGCAAACCGTGACCCGAAGTGATTTGTACCTCCAGAGTAACTTCATTGGGACCCTTGGGGCGCCGCACAATGCAGCGTGTATTGGATTTGTTTACACCTCACTTGGCCTCAAAGGCCACCGCGACGGGTGGTGGTAGAGGGAGGGTCAAAGCCAGGGATCATGGCTCCATTTGCAGACGGAGGGCATGGAGGGATAGCTCTCTCTTTCTTTTTAAAACGCAGTCACAAGGTCAGTTGACTCAGATCTGGATTCAGCGTGCTCCTGATGGGAGGACAGGCTAATAACTGTTTAGGGATCAGAATAAGATGAACACCCTCCTGCAGGCAGACAGGACACACGCAGAGGCGGGAGACAGGACTTGACTTGTGGATCACATTAATCCCATCAGTGCATCTTAAGTCCTAAATTAATGTCAATCTTCCCTAACCACAATCTTTATGGAAATGGAGAAGACGTAGGCAGAGCGGGAGGTGGTGGTTAGCAAAATGACAAGGAGATTGGAGGCAATTACAGGTAGAGGCTTTAGAGAGACTTTGGGAGTTTTGCTTGCTGATCAATGGCAATAAAACACAACCCAACGACCTTTATAACTCAGACAGAAGGTTCACTTTGGACTACAGATCGGAAACATTCCCATAAATCATCACAGGTCATTAGAAATGTTTGCCTTGTTAAGACCTGGACAGAGCCGCGTCGTAATGACTCAACTGTCTGATAATGTTCAGTCTATGCTGTGGAACAGTTAAGGGGATCTGTGTGTGAGTGTGTGTGCTCGGCCAGGGAAGCAGTGAACGGCCTGCCAGGAGAAATGCAGCTGCAGGGCTTAAGGAGCCAGAGGCCCGCTTGTATGAATGCATCAAGTAGATGTTAATTGGCGGCCCCCGCTTTCTACCACTAGTTGCACTCCTCCCCTTCCCTCCCTCTCCCTCTCCCTCCCTCCCTCCCTTCCTCCCGTTCTCCTTCTTTTTGAGAACAAATGCCACATTCCTGCCATCAGTTATCTGCTCCGCTGACAGCCCCAGTGGCCCGTGGAGGACTCCCCCCTGCAACCTGTCCACTCCAGGAGGAGGCCTGTTTACACAGTGCTGATTGGGAGCACCCCGCACTGCCCTTTTGCCCTCTCCCCCCTCTGACGCCCCTCTCCACTCTCTTCACCATCTTTTCTCTCCCTCTTTCTTTTCTGCAGTCCCTTCTCCCTCTCTATTCTCTACCAGCCACTCTCTGTGCTCTCGCCCTCCCTCCCCACCCTCTCTGGTTCTTTCCCCCTCACACAATTCACCCCCCGCCCCCCCACCCGTGTTTCTCTGAAGCACCCACAGGACGGGGGGTGGCACTGCTCTGCGGAAGCCCAGGCTTCGGGGATGTAAATCAGTCATGGTTTTTACAGGCCTTCCTTAAGGGACCCTCAGGGCCACGGTGGGTGACTGGCCAGGATTTGGGGCTTATTCACAGTAAAGTGACTTTTGTTCTGTTCTAAATTGTGTCGATTAAAAGACATTTGGGCTCTGCCTGATGTGGCGTTCCAGAGAAAAGGAGCTTCTCTTCTTCCCCTCTAAGGTTTCTCTCTTTCAGGAGGATGATCACACTTTAAAGGCATCGTTTCACAACTGAAGGAAGTAAAACGAACATTTGACTTCTATACTTCACATGATATACAGAAATCAAAACTGTGAGTGTTCATGAATCAGAGTGCATGTAAGGCAGTTAATGCCATGCTATGAGAGAACGTTTAACTCTGTAATTATTACTTGTCAGCCTCAATTACATGGTGTGTGTAAAGAAACAGGGACACCTCTCATTCTAATGCATTAGAAATGAATAATCAAGAAAGACAATCCGTCCATTTTCTAAATATGCATTTTCTCCTGCATCTTTTCAGGTTAGAGGATCAGACAACATACACACACACGTTTGGATCCTTCACAGATTAGATAATCATGTCGCCACTGTGGTTACAAGTTGCCAAATAGTGAAAATAAAGCCAGACTTGACTGTTGGAGGGAGGGTGTGTCAAGATAGAATGAGGAAAACAGGCAGAGAGAAGGGAGGGAAGCAGCAGATAAGGAGGGGAAGAGGGAGGGAAGGGCGGAGAGAGAGGAGCAATGAGACAAAACTGTACACGGACGTGGTTTCTGTGGAGGGGCCGGGCGCACGCCTCTGAAGTCTGGGGCCCCCGAGCATCCAGCTGTGTGGAGGGCTGCTCTGGAGCTTGTCATCACGTTTGGGAGGAGGCAGCACGGAGGCGTCTAATATCCTCCAACAGCAACGGCCCCCATAATCAGCACAGGAGAGGAGAGGAGAGGAGAGGAGAGGAGAGGAGAGGAGAGGAGAGGAGAGGAGAGGAGAGGCGAGGCGAGGCGAGGCGAGGCGGGGAGAGACATTTAATTCAAACTTAAACAAGGTTGAGTCTTCACACTCTGGCCCAGAACAAAGGTGATAGAGCAAAACCTGTGTGGCCAGATGAACAAAAACGTGGAATAACACCAGGAACAGTCTTGACAATAAGAGTTGATTCAATAGCGATTCTCAAAACAGGATTTCTATTGGAAACTAATCAGATAATCTCATCTCACTGGTCAGAGTTTCTAAACTTCTTTTCAGATGAAATGACAGGTTGAGATGGATAATGGCTGGATTAATATGTTGAATATTGTTTCTCGTGGCATATTGTAGGTTGAATGGGGACACGGGGGCTGGGTGTGTGTAGGGGTGGGGGGTGTGTGGTGTGTGTGTGACCTCAGAGGCAGTGACCCAGAGAGAGCCCCACGTCCCTCTGTGGCCCTGCAGCGCTCAGACCCAAATTCCTGAGTGTCTCCAGCCTTCGGACAGCCGACAAACAGCAGGGTCCACGTTCCATTCAGCGAGCCTCTCTGAGGGAAAAGACTCTTTTATCTTGTTTAAAGCACGCTGCCACATTTTGGCACGACACCAACACATTCACGGAATCGCACCCTTCGCCGGACTCGCGCACACACACACACACACTCGCATTCACACGCAGCCACGAAGACGGCGTAAGAGCTTGGTGTTTGGTCGAGGCCGCTGATTCACAAAGTGTGTTTTTAAAAAGCTGTCATTTAGCCCGTTCGTCTGTAATTAAATGTATTTGAGTGAGATCAGAGTAATTATGATTTACGGTGCTTGATGGGGAAGAGAAGAGAAAAGAAACGCTACCTTCATGTGGTTTTGCTTTTGAAAAACCCATGTGAAGCAGAGGGTGTGTGTGTGTGTGTGTGTGTGTGTGTGTGTGTGTGTGTGTGTGTGTATGTCCTGTACTGTGCTGCGTTGGATCCACAATACCTCCGAGGCCTAAATATTTATCTTTTATGGAGGATTCCCACTGGTCACATGGAATTTCGGAGTATATATTGTGGAATTTAGGGAGGGTGATGGGCGAGTCCGGGAATTTCACACATTCATTGCATTAGATGTCCTCAGCCTCAGTTGGAGAGGAAGCCAGACTGTCCAACGCCGCGTAAACAAAGCGGTAAGGAAATAACACTTTTATGGAATAGGAAGTGCAGCAGTTGAAGTGGAGGAGAGTCGCTGAAGAATAAGATGAGCTTTACACGAGCGTCAACAAAGCCATAAGTGATGTCAGAGCTGAGTGGAAGCGATTTGTCCTGCAGCGGCGAGCACACACACCGGTGTCACGGTGTGAAATGCTGAAGAAAAAGCCTGTTGTGGCAGCGTGTGATCGGGGACCGGGGCTCAGGCTTTGCCCCGTTGTTGTCTGGGTAATGTTGAGAGGTCAGACGCAGATAAAGGCCTGACTGACAGTAAGGACAAGCCCGGTGTTGGAAAGGTTGGAGGAGGTCAGGGGTCGGGCCTGGCCTGAAACACCCTAGATTTATGGTTCCTCCGGCCGCCGCTGGGTCGGGAACTCGGCATTGTTGCGGGGTGCGATCATTTCCATAACAGTGTGTATGTGCTGGCCTGTGTCCGTGTGAGGGAGAGAGAGAGAGAAAAACACAAGCCACTCTGGAGTTTGTGTAATCCTTTGGAGATAGGGATGAGTGAGTGGCTGCTGTGTGTGTGTGTGTGTGTGTGTGTGTGTGTGTGTGCTGCTTGAGACAGAGACGTGGTGTCCCGAAATAGCAGCGAGGAGGTTTTTGCTCTGCTGTTTGCCTTCCCAAGTTTGATTTGACATCCTAATTGCCAGATGGAGGAACAAAATACTCTGAGGTTCCCCAAATTGAAGTCGATGTCGAAGCAGGCAGGCTATGTTTAGCGGCTTTGGCTATCTGTGCAGGGCCCGCATTTACTGTCGCTCACTTCTCCTTTCTGTCTCTGTATTCTCTCTCTCTCTCTCTCTCTCTTTTCCTGAAGGAGGAAATGTGGAGACAGAAACAGAGGGAGAGAGAGGGAGAGAGGGAGACAGAGAGAGAGGAGATTGACTGGAGGGAGGCAGCGAGAGAGGAAAGTAGGTAGAAAGGGAGTTAAAGATAGAGGGGGAGAGAAAGGACGAGCAGCAGAGACAAATTGGAAGATCACTGCTTTTTATGCACCCCTCCAGTAAAACTCCCCAGCCAGGCCGAGTGCGCACTCACACACTGACACACATTTTTCCTCCTCCCCTCCTCTCTCCAACCCTCCCTCCTTTCACCCCTCCCTCCCTTCCTTCCCTCCCTTCCCTCCGTCTCTATCCGCCCTCTAGCAGCAGCAGCGGCGGCAGGCAGCACAGGCAGGTAGCTGACAGACAAACTGAAGCCTGGCAGACTGGAATAATTACATGTGGCTGTCTGCGTGGAACATGACAGCTCTACCTTCAATTAAGAGCAGAGACTCCATTTTCATCACCCAGCCTCCCCCTGCCCACCAGCCTGACAGCCCACCACAGCAGGGCACACAGCCGCAGGATGGGAGGCCTGAGGGTGAGAGGGTGAGGAGGAGGAGGAAGAGGAGGAGGAGGGGGAGGAAGAGGAGGAGGGGGAGGAAGAGGAGGAGCAGAGGGCATCTGTGCGTGAACAACTTCTCTCCTTGATAGAGAATTACCTCTCATCTTCCTTCAAATTATGACGATGATGATGATGATGAATTCATGTTTGTATCACACACTCATCTGAGTCGCACTAACAGGCAAACACGCTCAATTGTACGAGCTTCACAGAATCTTTCCCTTCAAGTTGAAAGACGAAAGCAGAATTCAAGCAGATAGAAAACCCAAACAGTGACAATTAACCCCTGAACTCAGCTTCACACTACATTACATTCAAGTGCAGTGAAGATCATGCGAGGTGAGGTCGTGCTACCAAAACACACACATTTCCCTCTTCGATTCTTCATTTTAAACTTGTTTTTCTTCCCTAAACGTTGCTTTTGTGTCACGAATAATTCCCCCAAAATGTTTTCAAACTGTGGCTAGCTTGGTTCAGATGTTGTGAGGGCTCATCCTGCCCAGTAGGTGGCAGTGCGCACGCTCGTTGCTCGAGTCTAGACCACAAACGATGAAGAAGAAGAGAAGTCAGGGAGTAAACAAACCTCAGAAACCACAAGGAAATGTTGCTAAGTGTAAACGGAAGCTTCTTCACTTCAACAACCCTTTGAAATGGTAAATTTATATCTAATTTGTAATAGATGAAGTTTATATTGATCAGTTATCTTTAGACTGTTAGCTTAAACCTCAGTAGCTAAAGAACAGAACAATGTGGGTCACGTTAGGGTCAAAGAGTGACATCACCTCACTGTGACTGTTGTATTTTGTATGGAATGATGGCATTTGTTGTTGTTACCCAACCTGGCAACCTGTTACCCCCGACTACCAATAGATGTCAGTTGCGAGACGGAAGAAACACAAAATTTAGGATTATTACAGATTTCTTTCATCAAATCTCACATCAACACAATAATTAAACTGAATGTGGCAAAAATCTGCCAAGTATTAATTTTATTTATTTAAGCATATTGACAAATGAAGCTATTTGTGATCAATATTCAACCGAATACAGATGATCACAGTATAGTGTGCATGTATACGTGTCAGGTCTGGACTCCTCGTTGCCAGCATCATCCTCGTTATCTGACAGCTAACTAAACCCTGTAAAGTAAAGATGCCATTAGAGCAGCAGATAAGCAGAGGAGTGTGTGTGAGCCAGACAATGACAGCCATGTGACAACACCAGGCCATGATGGGTCCAGAAAGAAAAAGACAAATCTGTCACACTGGAGTCCCGCCTCCATGCACGGCCCTGGATTAGGATGTGTGTGTGCCTCCCGGCCTTCGCTGTGCCACTTGAGACGAGCAGCGGCGTCCGGCTCGAGCAGCGAGGTCAGGGAGCTGTGAATTAATGGTTCAGATAATCAGCGGCTTTAGTCCTTCAGAGGCCTCGGCTCCTGCTGGGGGAACCTCCACAGCTCCTGGCCCGCTGCAGGCTCCCGTGGCAGCGGGGGGAAACATGTGTGTCAATGCTGTTTGGGGCTTTTGCAATCACACACGTGCACACACATACAGGGACACACACACACATGGAGACGGATGAAAACATGGCTGTACATACAAACATAGGTCTGCAAACGTATGCTCCCCCACACACACACACACACACACACACACACACACACACACACAATGGAAGAATCTGAGAGGGGCACTGACAAATCTGCCTCAGGTAAAATGAATAGAATCCAATGAGCTGTGTTGGGTGATAGATATGTAAAGGGCTGCTGCTGACAGCTGCTATTGCTCCCTCGGTGGCTGGTGCCAAATGACAGGCCTGCGGAGGAAAGGTGCGTTTGATAATACAACCAGTACATCCCACCACATCTTCCCTCCTCTCAAACTATTTATATTCTTCTTCTTCTTTCTGTTCTCCAGCGTTGTTGGTGCTAACCTTGAGTCAAAGTGTTTTGTGCTGTTTTATGAGGCTGTGTGTGTAAAATGTGCGGCGGTGTTTTGCTTTGTAGGCCACCAGTCGCCTCCAAAATAGCAAATCATCAAGTTCTGACACGTTCATATAAGCAACACATCCACAAATCTCACTTCCTTTCTCCTCCTGCCCCCCCGCCCCACACACACACACACATATGCTTCAGATAAATATTCAGGCAGGAGTGGGTGGAGGGGCTTTTTGCAGCTCGCCTGCCTGGGCTAACATGTTGCGTTGGGCTCCTTCAGCAGAGAGGACAATGACTGGGTCCTCAGCGTCCCCATTAAAGCTGCAGCCTCCAGGCTAGCGGATTAGCCTGAATAGACCCGGGCTCCCCAGGTACAGGATTTGGTTTACATTAGCCAGCTTTGCCCTTGGCTGCCACTGCTAACTCCTGTTCAGGTCACTTAACTCTGAACGCTCAGCACACGGGACATTTTCAGCATAATTATAAAGAAGGGCTTAATTTATATGACTTTACGCCACAAATATGCTTGCTGGTGTTTGGTGGTGGGAGGGGGGGTGGGGATGTGTGTGTGTGTGTGTGCGTGTGTGTGTGGGGGGGTGTAGGTCGGGTTTGTGAGATGCATAGATGAGGCAAACGTCTCACTTTCCAACAATACGCACGGCGGCGAGAGGGCAGGTAGCTAGGGGCAACAGGACCATTTTAAATTTTAAACACAATTTCTGCCTATGCCTCATTTCAATGCAACTGGAGGTGGAAGCAGAATGCATAAAATTGACTGCATGAAAAGATAATGTATAATAAATGCGTCCGGCGCTGGGCCGGGCGCCGGTGGATCAGATCATTGATTAGCAGAGCCGGAGCTCGGTGCTAAACATCCTTGTTTCATACATATTTCATTACGCCTCTGACAGTGGCCGGGGTCCGCCGTCCTGGGACTGTGACAGATGTCCATTAGCTGGACCCCGGGACCAGCGGAGGGGAGGTCTTGGTAACCTGTGCCACCCAAGATCCGGGGGTCCCCATCTGGCCGGCTGCCTGGGTGCCGCGGGACGTGCGTCTGTCACCTCGTCTAGATTATTCCTTCCTGCCCAGGATGTGAACTTGGAAAGTCTACATCTTCCTCCTGCTGTGCCAGCGCTCGTGTCTATCCAGTCCTTAATGTTTTACTCATCACTTTTTCATGCTGCTCCTCTCAGAGAAGGTCAGAGGTCAACGGCAGCTGCAGCAGTGGGGATTCGATGTTTTGCATAAAGACGTCTGTAGTGTCAGTGCCAATCAGCAGAGTAGGTTGTCTGCTTTAAGGACAGCAGTAGTTTGAAGGTTGGTGTGACTCTGCTGTCTCCACTTTTACTGTCAGGGACATAGTTTCTATCTTTTCTGCACTGAACTAAAACACAGAGCTGACTGAGCTTAACAACCATCAGTTTGAGAGAAATGGTCATCGTCATCTTGAGACAAAGAGCTGGAATCTTGAAATGAGCATCCTGACGGCGGCCCCGGCGGTATTCCCCATGGGAGGGACTTCTCCATGGTGGTCTTGACACTGAGGGCAACAGGAGGATAACAAAGTGGCTCAAACACACAAATATGCTGAAATGGCCGAAGCCCGAGGGACCTCATGATGTCTGTATGAGGACTCAAATATGAGCTCACCTCACAATCTTTACCATCTGCCAAACACAAGGAGCACAGGAAGTGAACAGCCACAATATTCCTATATGTAACATTCAGGATCCCCAAGCTTCAACGTCTCCAACGGCAAGATTCCACCTTTCTAACCTGAGGTAGCATCATCATATGTGTACGTTATAGGGAGATGCAGCTCACGTGTCAGTACAAAGGCCAACAGTCATCAAAGAGTTAAACTAGACTTCACTTTATTCAGACTGACAACCTCTGAAACTTTGTAAAGTTTACATCGGCGTGCCTCTAATCTTCATCACATGAGGTAATTTGCAGTCCTTTCCAAAGAATATGTAGCACTTCAGAAAACAATGTGTCAAATGAATCCGTGGCGTTTGCGGTTCAAAGCGACGGCGGCTCAGACACGTGTATTCTCTCCTCGCTGTCTGAGGGTTTGGTGTTTTTTTTTTGTCTGCGTATGCAATTTGTCAGGTGAAGACGAGCAAAGAAAACAAGGCCGGCTTATGGGCCCCTTGAGTCTGCATGTGTGTTTGTGTGAGAGGGAGGGAGGGAGGGAGGGAGGGAGGGAGGGGGAGAGAGAGAGAGAGAGAGACTTTCCCTCTTTATTTTGGGGAACTAGAGCGTTGTCTCTGAGTTTCCCTTCTCCCTACTAATCAGGTACTGCCAACCTGCCAGCCAAGGCGGGACGTGAGGCCTTTCAAACACACACACACACACACAGCTAATTAACCAGCCCGCATTGCATCCCTTCCACTTTTACAGTGCGAGCACATCTGCCATAGAAACTCCGGGGGAAAGAAAAACGACATTATCGTCAGCCTGAGTGGATCCCTTCACTTTTTTTGCGCGGCGCCTGAATAGATGTGTGTGTTGTGTTGTGTTGTGTGTATGCGTGTCAGTCGCAAAGGTGCGCACAAAGTTCTTCACATGAGCTCCCAATTTTTTTTTTTCCCGGGTTGTTGGAAGTGTCGACGGCTTTGCATTGGTGCGCTTGTGTAGACATTGGCAAGGCGTCTCGCATCTATCAGGCAGCTGAAAAGCATGAATAGGGTTCCCACCGTCTTAATGACTGTTTACACGTCCCCGCCGCAGATTAAAAGATGTTTCGGGAGTCGCCTGGGGTCTTGCTGCAACACATCTGTGACAACCTTCTCGCCTGATTAAGTTCAAAAGTGTTTTTTATTTCCTTCCCGGTCTCAGTTTGATGCTTTTATGTCTCATCCCAGCCGCACATGAATGTAAAACAGAGATTTCAATAAACGAGCTCCAGTGTTTCTCAGTGATTTAGTGAGGAGCCGTGCTGAGGAGGTGGACACACCGGGACTAAACGTTCAGGGAGTAATCTGAAAAGCTCCCTTTTAACGTAAATATTTTGTTAAATCAAAACTTGGTGAAATGGACTTTAGCCTGTATTCGAGAGGGAGAGAGGGAGAGGCTTTCATGTAAAATCAACACATCTCATGTTAACTGTAGACAGAAAAAAGCCTTTTAACATGCAGTGTAAATTACACAGGACGCTGCTCTTTGGAAATCCACAGAAAAACGGGACAAAGCAGCCACAGTGACCTTGTTTACTTTGGAAAGGTTTGCCCGGGACGCTAAAGAATCCATACATTCACAGTCATTATGGAGTTATAACTTTTTTCCGAGTCTGGAATTCCATCTCCTTTACGCCGCGGAGCAAAGGGCAGCCGAGGCCCAGGAGATCCTCTCAGCTCATTTCCTCCCTGTCACAGAGCCATACCCCGGCTTTCTCCTCTGCCTCTGATGGAGCCGCATGCTAATTCACTGCCACCCACTGACACTTCATGAATTTGTGAATGAGCTGCGCCCACGTAGTGGAAATTGGCAGAAATCTAGTTTTTTTGAAGTTCAACGTGTGGAGATGTGGAAGTAAAGTGATTGGAGTGGAAGTGGAACTCTGCATCCCACTGTTTCTGAGTTTCTGTGATGTAAGGCTGAGACAGTTTAAATATAGAGAATGCATTTAGAATTGATTTGCTGAAATACAGGGAGTTCACCTCAACGCTCAGTCTCAGATTAAAGTGTAGAAGATACAGACTAGGAGGGAACGGGGTGAGAGAGAGAGAGCGAGAGAGCGAGAGAGAGAGAGAGAGAGAGAGAGAGAGAGAGAGAGAGAGAGAGAGGATGATTTGATCTACACATCAGGATCTTCGTAATGTGGTCGATGGTTTTGCCCAAATTCTTGAGGAAAATAATACAAAAAATGATTCAATAGTTCAATGATCATAATGTAACCAAATGTAGCTCTTAGTTGCCGAGGCGACGGTCCATCAAAACCCAAACCATCAAACTGTGTGGATGGTGTAATGGGAAGTGCAGCAGCTCGTCAGGCTCACAGGAAGTGTGTGTGTCCTGTGTGCAGGAGCTGTCGAGTGTCCATCCAAACATGGCAGGTTGTAACGCTTTAAAAAATAATTGATAGTTTTTCCAGCAGGCTTTTTCCTTTTTCTTACATGAAGAAATCGACCCTGGATGAGCTGAGATCAAAGCCGGCGTCTACAGTTTACACTCTTAACAACCACAATGTGCAGAGGAGGGTTCAGTATGGGCGACAGAGGTAAACAAACAGCTTCAGCAGACAGGAAATGACTGAGATAATGACTTTTGCTTTGTATCCTGACCTGTTTGCTCATTTCAGAAGAAGGTATTCAGTTTAAACTCCTCTGTTGTTAAACCCTGAGCCAAGGCACATCAACGGATAACTTAGATACGTTTACAGTACAGGAGCACAGGCTGATCATATGTATGCAGATATGACCCATCTTTGTATTTCCTTGTGGTTCTGAACATACGGCACACAGACTCTGTACCATGTAGTCCTGACTCTAACCCTGATTTGGCAGCCGCTGTGTAATTCTCAGAGTCTGGCTGGATTTGAATCCTGATTGGCTGTTGTTTGAAGTGCAGTTTGACGAGCGTTGCAAAGCCCAATTAATTACCCAAACGATCTACCAATGAACGAGTCGGCCAGTTGGATGGATCTCTGAGGTTTCAGAGTTTCCATTTAGTTTGAGAAGTCTCATAAGCTGCTTTCTTGAAGTCAGGATGGATTTAGTTTGGGACCAAAATAAAGCTTCAGTGGAAATAATCAATACACAAAACTGTGTTAGAGGTTTTGTTCGGCGTGAGCTCAGGCGTCGCTGTGTGTCAGTGGAGCTGCACAGAGCGAGTGGGGAGATGTCAGAGCAGGTGATTTAAACAGCTGACAAGATTACGTTAATCACAAATGCTGTTTATAAATGCATTTAAAAGATTCTCACAACAAATGCAACCACAGCAAGAGCGGCAGAGGAGTGTGAGGCAAGAAACGCGTGTGAGGCAGAAATCTAGTGTGTGTGTGTGTGTGTGTGTGTGTGGGGTGAGGGAGGGAGGGAGGGAGGGAGGGAGGGGGGGCTTGTTATTCTACCCATCTACAACGAGCAAACCCTGGCAGAAAAATGCCAATCAGGAAGTAAGTTGGAATCCCATCATGCTTTTCCTGTCTAGAACACCTTCACTTTCCATTTGCCTCAATATGCAAACCAAGCTGTTTAGGGACGGCGGCGAGGCGGCTAATGAGCTGCCGCATCAACACTGTGGAAAGAGAGAGAGAGAGAGAGAATGAGAAAGAGAGGGAATGACTCGTCTTCATGGCTGCTCCACGGAACGCCTCCTCTGGGCATGCTCAGAACCAGCAAAACAACAACAACAACAACAACAACAACTACACAGCCGCCGCAACACACAATGTGATGTGATTAACCAGTGGGCATGACAGTGATTGGGGTGCGAGGGCTGGATGCATAGCAAGCACATTTCCACCACTGGAGTCGAGAGTGTGTGCAGCTGGAGATGAGTTACAGCGTGGAAAAGTTTACACGCTTCCATGTCAGCTGTTGATGCGATGAGCTTGACCTTCAAATGACATTAAGTTCTCTCTCTCCCTCTCTCTGCTCAGCCACCTCTTCCTTTCCTTATTAGTTAGTGCTTGCCTGCTTCTCAACCGGTTGGCTCTTCTACCCAGGGAGGAAATTGGCGGCGATCCTACACCGTAAATCAATTTCTGAGACAATAATGAGCTGTTACAGTACTTAGACCAGCTCCTTTCATTCTACGTCTGCCAAAAGAACACAAATTCAATCTCTCGTTTCCTAAAGATGTCGCAAAAATGTCTGGAGTCTAAAAACAAACGAGCGTTGTCTTCGCCTCGTGAGTCAGGTGAGGTTCTGTCCGCCGTCCGGCTCGTTGAACTTTTGCACTTCACTCGGACCGGCCTGTGTTTTTCCTCGGCCACAAACCATCACAAACAAAACACGAGGGCAGTTTCGTCTCACATAATTGCTCAGCCAGAAAATGTCCATTATGCTCTTGTTTTCCTTGGCGCGAGGAGTAAAACTTTAAACCATGAAAGCAAAAGCAGTGTGGGAAGTTCAAATGGTATTGTCATTAACGCCTCAACACAGTGATCATTCACCAGAGGCTCGCACGTACAGACAATGCCGGCCTTTCTTGCCGTGGCGCAGATGGCATCGTAAAAAAAAAAGAGAGGCCTTCTCTGCAAACACCAAAAGCAAACACACAAACAGTGGTGACCCTCCGAGTCCCCAATCCATCTTTTCTCCTCTGGGGAGTTTGTTGTCACAATAAGATCAAGGCGTTTCTCCCTGAAGTGATGTTTTCATGCTGTTATGCACGCTCATTTCAGACAACTCTTCAAATGTAAATGGAAACTTTCTCTACATGTGATATTTCTTCCCAGCTTTTGTCTCCGCTTCATACTTGTGCAGTTTTTTGGGACTTTTACTGTCGGGGTTTCTCTTTGACGTACTGTAATTTATAGTCTCCATCAATCTTCATCTGTTGCTTTACGGCCCCGTTAGGTAAAGCTTTCGCTCTCATTTGCATGCGTTTTGTGTCCTCGCCCCGCTTCTGCACACAGAGGAATTTGTTTGCACAACCAATGGCAGCAGCGTCGGGCGGAATCACACGGTGGCATGAGGCGGCCGGCTCCAGTTGGTTAAAGGCAAATTTGGCTAACCTTTGGAAAACGGCTTGTGCTGAACTTCATCTCTCCTCCAAAGACCGGTGGGCATCTTGTGGATTGCCCTTCAGAAACACAGATGTTCCGTCTCCCGGCTAATGCGGCCTTCCTTAGCCGTAATCCTGGGATGCTGGCACAGCTGAGGCAGGGAGATTTCCAAACAGAGCTGCAGCACTTCTGTGTGCAGCTGTGCTTTAGCATTTGTCAAATCTTGTCATCAAGCGGCGGAAACAGGGCAGAAGAATTTGCTGGTGATTTGAATAAATGCAGGCGTGGACTCACATACATATGAGCACATGCTTGACCACATGTACACACACACACACACACACACACACACACACACACGGGTGAGGGAGACTAAAGTGGTTTATTCCAGTGAGAACTCACACTGTGATTAGTTTATCTCACATATTTGAGGACGTGTTCACACTCAGTGTGCTCGGGGGCTGTTTATTTAGTTCTTTAGTTTATTGATCAATTTCTTTTTGTTGGATTGGAGTTGTCAGGTGAGCGCAACGCCAAATGAGCTCCGGCGCTGCCAAGCATAATAAGACCCAAAAGTTAGCGTGGCTCCCTGTGAGCGCCTGCCTGCTGTGCTGCTTTATAATCCACACCTTCCTCCTGTTCTTCCCATCTATTTTCATTATTAACCTCAGAGCAAATAACAGCAGCCACGACACAGGAAGATGCAGCGTCCGGTTTGTTCAGGTGAGATCAACGGCAGGAAACAACCCTGAAATTCACTCATCTGTGGATATAAAGAGGGAGGAATATGTTTATCAGGTTTACATCAACATACAAACCGCAACATCTCATCTCTTTAGATTCATCAGACCAAATTAAACACACACACACACACAAACACACACATAAGCTACAACTGCTCAGGCCACACGAATCGAAATGAGGCAAATGTAAAATGCATTAAAATGACTTCTGATACGGATGATTCTATTCTTACATGTCAGATGTTAAAGTGATTTATGAAGTGAGCAACAGAGACTCAAAGTGTTGGTTTATGATCTTAACACTGTTCAAACTGACAGAGGAGAGCTTAGTTGACTCCCCCTGCATCCCCCTGCCCCCAATACACACTCTCACACACTCACACTCACACACTCACACACTCACACACACACTCACACACACATCCGCGCTCTCTTTCCATCTCGCCGATTTCTCTCTGCTCTCTCAATCGTTCTTTCTTTCTTAAGGAACTTTCCAAACACGGTTCCAGCCTCTTGCACGACGGGTCGAGCACATTCAGCTTATAAAAAGCAAAGAAAAACACATTATTTCCTGTTAATCAAGTTATTATTCTCTTCCTTCCTTCTTTAATATCTGACTGCTGAGCGCTCGGTGGTAAATATGTCCAACATTTGACTGTGAACTCTTCAACTCCGAGATTTACAGCTGCGATTCTGCCCCGTCTGAGTGCTGCTGCTGACCTCCAACAGGCCACACAAGGAATATTTCAATTTATTTTCCCTGCGCTGTAATTTATTCCTTCTTATTAATGAGAGAGATGGAGTTGGGGGACTGAGCTGTTGGAATGGGAGCCAGGCGATTGCAGCAGCAGCAGCAGCCTGGCTTTAGACGCAACGGCCTGCCTTATTTGATGGGTGATCTGGAAGAGGAGGGGGACGGGAGGGGGGGACAGTTATTCAGGTCAAGCCATTATCCACTGAATGGATTAATAACTGCTGGTTGAATTATCTGGAACAGAAGATTACATAGGGCGTTTACAATGGACATGGCAATCATTAGCAATCCTCATTTGTAATGAATCCAAATGAATCGAGACACAAACAATGATGCAGCCTGCCATGAATCTCCAGGCGTCCCTTATTGATTCTCTTCCCATTTCTCCCGTCCGTCTTCATTGCAGAATTTCAGAGAAAATTGGATATTTCCCCCCTTCCCTCCCTCCCTCCCTCCCAGGCTCGGGATGAGGATCCAGCATGGTGTTGACTTCTTTGCGGCCGTTGAAGTTTCATGAATGATTAAAAACTCTGGGCCTAGACCTGCTCATAAATAAACAACAGGCAAGAGGACTGAGCAGGCTTTCTCTTGGACAGGGAAGAAACTGACAGATTGGCTTCCAAATGGTAGCAATCTGCGAGACCTAATCCATTGTATGGTATTTTTATGCAGGATGAGCCCGGTCAGAAAGCATGCATATGCATTATGGGTGGAGAGGATGTGTAAAAGTAGATGAAACAGCCCTGGTGAAGAATGGAGCATGTACTTATATACACACCGCCAACTTCCTGCTGCCTTTTTCCAAACTGAACAGTGAACACAGAGCGAATACAGATGAGTTGGTGTGTGCGTGGTTAGAACAGTGCCATGCAACCTTTTCCAGTAAATGAAATGTCATCCGCATGTGCTGTTGACAGAAAAGCAGAAATGAAACAAACAGAATGCTCCCGAGTTCTCAGTCGCTACTCATTACCCTGAGGCAATATTCTGATTTTAAGACTTCAGTCGGTCCCTGAGTGGGTTGAGGCGGTCAGCGTATCCATATGTGGTCCCCTCAGCTGTTCTCCTCCGAACGGCAGCCAAGGTGCCACAGCGCGACCCTTCATCTCCGTCTCGCAGCATAATGAATAGGCTGAGGCCGACCGCCCCGCGCAGGCTGAACTTTTGGCTTCGGAATCACATCTCGGCCAATTTGCTCCCCCACTGCTTTTTCATTCACCCTCAGGGTCAAGGGCTTGGAAGCAGTTTTCTGCTTCAAACCAAATCGCTAATGGTTAGAAATAGCTGGGACGCTTTTCTGTACGCTTCCATGTTTGTATGCATAATTGTGTGCATTTCTGTTTGAACAGGATAGCTGGACTTCATGTGGCTTGTTAGCATCTGGAGGCATGAGGGAGGAAGCAGAGCGGAAGTCAAAGTCAAAGGGATTATTATTGCCTTACATCTATCAAGAGGAAACAAAATTCATCAAGGTCTGAAGACTCAAAAACGCTCAAACCGATATGTCTGAGGTGTTGTTATCTAAAGTGTAACACCTCTGAGACGTTAGTGGCAGTTGGAGATGAAAGCAGCTGGGGATGTTCTTGTTTGCGTCTTAATTGCCGTGTTCATTGAACAGGTTGATCAAGCTGCTAGGTGCCGAAAGAAGGAGACGATTGAACATGTAGCTTCCCTCAGGTAGGATGAGTGAGAGCAGATTCCTGGCCTCCCATTCGTCATACGTGTGTCCGTACGGCCGTGTAACCTGACAGCCCCTTTCTTCCTCTGATTTACCGTATCACTCTAACCAGATTTGTGACACAAATTAGGATATTATGACAATGACCACAAGGGTTAAATGTTGCGTTCTCCAAACACCGACTGGTTCCCCACTTCTCCACCCTCCCCCTGCCTGCTCTTTTCTCTTTTCACCCCATTATGCTCCGGCCCCAAACCTGCTAAACACATTTCTAAATGACAGTTACTGTGTCTCTCCTCAAAGAAACCTTGAGTTGTGGATTTTCCTCGCCTAATGTGGCATCTTTGGATGTGCAATAGGGTGAGGGGAGAAAGGTGGGGCCCTGGGGACAATGGCGGTTGTTTGGGGGACGGCAGGGAAGGGGTCAAGAATCAGAATGCGGAGGACATTAGCAGTCAGCAGATTGATACAGGACCATTGATTCCCGGCTTCTTTTTTCCTCCCTCCTGGACATGATCTGCATTGCAAATGGCCGTTCAGTAGCGGCGGCCCTTTCTGGAGTCAGAAAAGATCGGGGGTGGGGGCGGATGGGTTTGAGCGGGGAGATTGGGGTTCCCACAACACACAGACCCTCTAGACTCCATAACCTCATACCCCTCGCCAAAACAACCCCCCCCGCCCCTGAAACTCACTCCACTGAGCCGCTCTCCCCAAGTCCGACCCCTCATCCCAAGATCCCACCACAGCTGCCTCTGCTGTCTCCCAGGACTTCTCTTCACCACTGAGGAAAGCACAACAGGGTCATTGTTCTGCGGGGAGGAGGCTTGGACGACTCTGCTCGCTGCGAGGTGCATTGTCTCCCCCCCCTAACAAGCACCATACGCTCTCAAAGCAAACCCCTCCCAACAGAATGGGTAAAGCGAGTCCTCCGCTTTTAAAAGCAGAGTAATGAGGCTGCACCTTTTGGCCCTGGCGGGGGCAATGTGCTGTCAGTGCTAAAGTGGGAGACTGTAAGATTCTTGTTTTCTGTGTCTTGTGAAGATCTTACTAAAGCTGCAGAGCTGAGGTGTTTTTGTTCAGCAGCTTCCAGAGTTACTCAACCTGTGTGGCCACTCAGGGATCAGTCTGTTTCTGGGGTTTTACTTTTGGTATTTTGGAGGTTTTTATTCAGCTCAGTTGATGATGATGGTGATGGTGATGGTGATGGTGATGGTGATGGTGATGGTGATGATGATGATGATGATGATGATGATGATGGCAAAACCTAAGAGGGCTTATTGGGGCCTGGAAACAGGGAAGAACCCATTAAGGCTTAGTATTGATCCAAAGCCAGGGGGTGAGGCTCGATCCTGTTACATTAGTAGATTTGGTCGATTTGGTCTATATCAGATATCATCATTCTGTTTTTTCAGATTTTTATGATCAATAAAGCTTAGATTATATGTCATTATAGTGTATAGTTGAGGGTTCTCTCTGGGCACAGTCATGTTCTCCTCCTGCTCATATCCAGGATGGGTGAGACACACAGGAGGAACATCATCGCAGAGGTAAGAGGTGCGTTTAAAAAGGTTTTTATCTGAAGCAGAGTATCTCGTCATATTTGGGATGTGAGTTTCCGCGGAGTGACGTCCCGGAGAGAAAGTCAGACGGCCTTCACTGCAGGAAGTGACAGCAATCCTGACTGTGGACACGGAGCGTTCCGGCTAATAATGTTCCATCACCTCTCAGAAACAGTGGAAGTGATATGCAAATGTTTCGACACACACACACACACACACACACACACATCGAGTGTGTCCTCCAATTATGGTCTCTCATGTTGCTGCCGGCCACCTCTGTGCAATTAGCCCCCCTCCATATCTGTCTGTTGAGCCATGTTAGTGCAGGCTGAAGGCAAGTTAGCATTGCAAATGAAATGAGAAGCGGTATTTCCAGGGGTGTCATTATAAATTAGTGTTGCATGATGGGCACAAATTGCCATTCCTGGTCAAACCTGCATCTCCAATAACAGCTGGCTTCTTCCCGAGGAAATACTGTTTATCTCAATGTGCCAAGAGTGTCCTCTCCACGTTGACAGACTGCTTCTTACTCTGTGCAGGACAAGCCGTCCGCTCGTGTTACAGCCAGGAATCTGAGAATGGAAGGAAAGGTCAGACTGTACGCTGTTATGATTCATCACCTTTGGTTTGTCTTTACACACTGATGCATTTTAAAAGCTTCTCTCCCAGGACATTGTCTAACATCTCTGTCTGGGCTCCCAGCTGTGAAATGTGAGCTGTCAGCGATGGGTTTTAGCTCCTAGATCACTTCTGTGCTGCAATGTGTTTCCAATAACCGGGTTGATGGTATTTCACAGTCAGTTTGTCCCTGATATATATCTTACATCAATACCTGAGCAGAGCTGCACATACAAATACATTCCTGTCATAGTAAATGTATTTTTCTGGTGCTTTTACAACTATTTATACTCCGCAAACCTGCAATAATGCCTTTGTCTCAGTGTAAAGAGGAGGCAGCCTGCAGTGTGAAGGATCCGGTGCAGGTGTAGCTCTGACACAAAGGTGTGGCTCTGGAATCACCCACTTTGGTTGAAAGTGGAGACGCTGTGTGTTGGCATATGGTGGACGGCTTGGTGTTTGCACAGAGGGCGACGATAGCGTGCTTGAAGAAAGACAGGCAGGATTTTATTTCATGATATGTATCAGTTAGTAAACAAAACAAAATGCCTTTCCCAGTGGGCTAAAGGTCACGGAGGGAAGCCTGATGGATCCTCTGCACTTTGGGTGCAGCCTCTGTGCTTTTAAATGTGCTCCATAAATAAATGTGACTATACCGGACATAAGGACAGATGCATTATGGGAGCTGGATCCATATTTCATGTAGGGTTACATTCATTAAAACAAGTATTGCTAGTATTCTGTAAGTCAGGAGTAAATGTGATATCTTGGCAGGATGGAATGATTTGTTTAAAAGGAAGATATGAAATGCTTTAAAGTTAGGATTTGTCAATGTCCTAGTTCAGCATGAATGAAATAATGAAATAATTAGATTATAATTGCTAAGTAAAATCTATGGGTGTGAATGTGCCAGATTGTCTCTCTCTCTGTATTTCACTGCCTCGCTAATGCTCCATGGCTTTGTTGTGTTCCCTGGCTCAGTGTTTAGCCACTCTCTGGCTGCGAGACAGTGTTCCACAGTCTTCCACAGTGTCTGGTGTTTGCCGTCCTAATCAGCCGCATTGTCTCGGCGATGACCCGACTCCGACCTCGGGCCTGTCGACTTCAAGGCTGCTGCAATAGATGGCGAGTCTGTGTTTGCGGCAAACACTGATCTAAATTCATTAACCCTCCCACAAACACTTTCCCAAGGTTTGCTTCCAGGGCCAGGCACATCATCTGAAGGAGCGCTAGACAAGCGGTCTCACAGTAGTTGCATGGAAGTCCGAGCTGTCGTGAGTAATTAGGGCTCCGCCGGAGAAGGAGAGCAGGAAAATCAATAGCTTTAACAATTACAGCTGAGAGGTGCAGGAGGGCTCACCTTGACTAAGTAAGAGCTGGCAAAGGTGTCACGAACCCAAGGTGAGAGGCCGAACCCTGCACTCGCTGCTGTTCAGCCATTTTTCCATCAGACTGGGATGAGACAGAGCCGGTGCTGCAACAACGCCTCATGTGTTTCCATCCAAAACTTTCCAAAACTAGAAAATAACAGAAAACTAAACTGGGAGAGATTTTTAAAAATGGTGATTTCACTTTAAAATGACAAGGCAGTTCATCAAAGAGTCCCAATTTATTTAGGCTTTCACCCAAGCAGGGCTGTAGAAAAGTATTCAAACTGCAGGAATCTTTCCATAAACACTACTTTAGTGTGTCCTCATGCCAGAGTCGGCACTGTGATTGTTCAGGATCGACTTGGTCAACTCAAGTAATGTTTATTTGTAGCCCAATATGACATACAGCGTCTCAGAGATCTTTACAAGCCAACAACAACACCCGACCCAGCCCATAGCTCTCTAGGAAAACCAGGATAATCTCCCCAGAACCTTAACATATAATAAAAAAGGCTTGCAACATGGAACTTTCACACAGAAGGACCATTTTTATACGCTGTCATTTAGCTTATGTATACAGTGAGTCGGCAGCAGGGATTCAGAAGAATTCCAAAGGTTTTTGCTGCTTCTGACTCAGAATGTGATGCAGCAAGAATACAAAACAACAGAGTGACTCTTTATGTGTTGTGTACTTTGATTGTTTCCACTTAAAATTGATAATCAACGTCACATCTGATCCATGTCTCGAGGACAAATTGTCTCATGAGGCAGAACACTGAGCCATTTATAACAAACCTGAGATTAAAACCGCATATCTGAAATGAATCTCCACCTGAGGGTCTGTGCAGCCAATGCTAATAGGAGGAATGGAGTTATTTATCCTGGATGCTGGTGGCTTAATGTGGGATTTAAAGCTGATGTAACACAGCAGTGGGACTGGAGCAAAGGAGGAGCGCAGGAGAGTGAGATACAGATACGGTGAGACAGACTGATAGGGAAAGACAAATCAAGGAGGATAAGCGAGAGAGTGGCAGCGTGTGCGGATGACACAGTGTTGGGAAAGAAAAGGGAAGACGGAGAGAGACCTAGTGAGTAGTGGCATGCGTGACGTCTAAGCCCGGAGTCACATTATGCCAGCTCACTGGGGCACCACCAGCTCGGCAGCTGCCAATGAAAAGGCCTCATCTCCTCCGTCCTCGGGGGAACGATACGGTGGAGACCCGGAGAAACGCAGCTCTCCCTTTAAGGCCTGTCAGAGGCTTTGACAGCAGCCGTAAATTTAATCCTCGGACCTGCTGGGATGCGGAGGAGCCGAGCAGCAGGAAAGCCTTTTCCCACTTCAAGGACCTCGGCTGGCTCCGGGATAGCCTGTCAAAAAAGCTTTAAACCTGACGACAAATTCATTTTGCGCAGCTGCACTCCCAGTCCACTGCGGAAACGGGGGTAAATGATACCTCAGCAAACACATTTTTAGAAATAATTATGCAGACATTTGAAGGAGGGGGGAGTATCTGAGGTTTGTTATTTACTTAAACTTAGCACTTGAGACAGAACTGGGGGAGAAATCTTCCTGTGCCCCATTTCTCTCCCTTATTAGACAAACAGTAAACACATTCTTGTATTTCTGCCCTCTGTGATTATTTTGCCAGTAGGGATGGGTGTTTTTTTTTCTCCAGTTATTTGTGTCATGTCACCATGCCACCACGTCTGTGTGTGGCCTGTGGCACTGTGGGAGTCCGTCTAGCGGGAGAAGCATTTCGATATTGGTTGATTATGCGGATAAAAAGCCGCTGAGATGGCACAGAGGCAGAGGAAACTGATTTTTACAGCCAGGCGAAGACCGGATTGCAATGGCAGCAGCGGGGTGGCCAGAGGGCTGCTGGGAGAGAGGATTATGAATATGTTTGTTTCTGAGTTTCCCCCTCCTCTTAATATCAGGGCCATGCTAATCGCTTGGTGCTCTGACATCTGGAAGCCTCCCAGTGGAGGGCAAATCGCACACGTTCGCTACGCCAACATCTCCTGAATATTTGAAGTTGTCACGCTTAATCTATAGAGATGAAAACCATTAAGTGGCGAGGGCGGCTTTTTCTCTGGCTTCTGCTCGCCCGGCGTGACACGGTGAGCTTGTTAGAAGTATGTCATGCCATCTTTGGTCAAAGAAGAATCCAGGCCTTTGCCAGATCAGTCCC
The DNA here is from genome assembly GCF_046128005.1 of Genypterus blacodes. NCBI lineage: Eukaryota > Metazoa > Chordata > Actinopteri > Ophidiiformes > Ophidiidae > Genypterus > Genypterus blacodes. The sequence continues at coordinate 1,831,938 of NW_027467132.1, read as the reverse complement.
GCTGATTTCCATCTTCCTTGAAGTTAATGAATTTAACACATGGTTTAATACAAGCCTCTTTTTTCTTCTTCTTCTTCCCTCCGTTCTCTCAATATAACCTGTGAAATCCTTTAATAACAACTTATTGCTGGATCATATTTGCGTTGACGGACCGGCGGCATTAGAAAATAATCTGAATAATGTATGTATTCTCTGTTGCATTCTTTATAAGACTTTGGCACTGGGTCCTTCCTTCTGAGCTTTCAATCACCGGGCCCCAGGGGGTTGTGGATACCTGCTCTTTGAAGCACTCTGAAAGGAGCAGGGGAAAGAGCAGAGGCGAGTCAGGATGTGGGAAAAATCTGCTTCCAAATACAATGTGCTCCACAGAGAATAGGCGACCATGATTTCAAGGAGAAGGTATGTATTGTTAAGGTGTATTACATATAGAAGGTAATAGAATACGGCACTGTAGGCAAGGAGAAGAAAAGCAGCGTGCATGTAAGTCGGGAAAGGCATCAGTAACAGTTCCTACTGTGGACCACATTCACTGCCTTTTTCTGCTGAACTGGTGTGGCAAGTTTTAGTCACACTGCACAGCGCCGCACCGTATACTGACCTGTGATCCTACGTCTTTCCTCTGCTGCCTCATAGCAGGGGAGAACCACAGCTTTACCACCAAATCAGACTCACCATAACCAAACCACGTCGTCATTGTGAACTGAAAGGAACAAACTGTGACATCCAAACAGGATTTCATCTATAATATGAGACAGTGTATGAATAACTCTGATTATTTATGGGACAGTTTATAGGTTGCAGCTCTGATCATCAAAATAAATTGTGTTTTACTGCTTTTTTATTCAGTATACTGTACCATTCCCAATATACTGGCTGTGTTCAATCCTCTGCTGTCCTGCATCGACTGTCAAAAATGTACAGGTTCATGTTTGTGCATGCATGGAGCAAACACACATCCTCTGGTGTTTCTCTCTGCACGTTCCTCCTCTCTGTGTTCCTGTATTTGCTACTTTTGTTGAAAACACATATAGGGTTCCAAGTGAACGGATAGTACTAAGAAGCACAGAGGGAAAATATAAAAAATTTAAACCTGTAGGCAACTTTATGTTGAGTTAGGATCATTTGGATTGGCTTTTAACACCACATAATCAGATATCAAAGCTAAATCAGGATCTATATCATCATGTGGTCTGACTATATCTTAATCTTTATAGGATTAGATTGTTATTCAAACTGAGAATAACTAAATAATAGCTACAATTTCCATCTCGCTCAATATAAACCAATGTACTAGGGTTATGGAAAATATGGAAACTTCTATGCACTTGGTTGACACTGGCAGCTATTTTAATTCATTTTGTATCGTCCACATATTCTCAAATGTAAAGGCAAAGTAAACTAAAGCTGCCTGAAATTATTTACATTAGAAAAAGGTTTCAGATCAGGTCCCATTTCCTGTCCCTCTTCAGTGGAGCGCAGAGAGTTTGCACATCCTGTGGGAAAGCCTCTCCACAGAGTTAACATTTCTAGAAGTCTCTACATGCTGAGACAAAGCCTCTATGTAATCTTTGGGACACTTTATCTACACTTCGCCTCACTTCATGATATCTCCACATCTCCTGCGCTGGATGCCATGTGGGCAGAGGAAAAGGATTCATTCCACTCCATTCTGCTTTTCACTGGAGCTGTAAATTTGGTTTGCACTGTTGTGTTTACATTCAGTCAGAATGTCTGAAGTTGATTTTTATCTCCTCTAGTGTGCCATGACAGTGAGATCCAACGACACAGAAGTGACTACTTCCTGTGTTTTGTCTGGAAATTGCCACCTAGCAACTTGAGGTGCCTACTACATAAAAAATAACTAACTTAAATGGTTTAAGTGGTTTTGATTTCGTTTGTGAATTAATTGCCTCAATAACAAATCCACATTTCTGTTGATTGTTTATCATTGGTGCTGCTTGAGAACCACTGGACTTAATTCCAACTATTGTCAATATGTGATGTTATACGTTACAAAGGTTGTAGTATTTAATCTCTGAATAATTGAGAACTACTAATCACATCCCAAAATGTTAGTATTACCTTTATTTCAAAATAAACTTATGTAACCCAGTTAATACAAATAAAGGAAAGATGAATTAAGATCTTGGATATAATACTCTTTCATTTCATTTTTATTATTTCATGTTTCTTTTTTCTATATTCTTAAGAGTAAAATGTTGTTAGTTTCTCCGGGGGAAATTATTTTGACAAGTTCCGGCCCGAAACTCTTACTTCCTGTTCTCAGCTTATTTGTTTGCTTGCCAAAGTAGGCCCGGTAATTTCGTTTGTTGCACCTTCCATTTATTAATCACTTCAAGAGCTGAAGCTGAAATTAAAGTTTAAAGGAAACAGTTTGTGGTTCATGAGATCCAGGAGCGAGTCAAAGTGCCGTGCGGTGACTTGGTAAGCTAACCTGTGCTAATGAGCTAGTTAATCACTGCAGGCTGTGTTTGCCACTTTAAGCACATTTAAGTTACAACGCTTGAGCTTAAAGCTGAAATGTATGTTCGTAAAATGAACAAATATTAAGTAAAGCAATGTTTTGTGCTCTGGGGAACCTTTGAGAGTTATTCTACTTTTGGGTAATTTTGTGTTACTTTGTAGCGTTTCAGTCATTTGTAAATAATAAAAAAATAAAAAAATACACAATTAATAATTGTTTTATTTAAGATTACATTTTTTCTAAGATATAATGTCTTTGTTTGGTAAGAACAGGCTGGTTCGTATATTGTACTTTTGCTGATTCTTCTTTCTAAGGAGAGTAAAATGCAATGTGTTTAAATCAGTATTATGTTTGTGCCATTATGGGTGTTAGTACATTTACAGCTCTATAATGTCTGATTGTACATTCTGATGCTGCAGGACTGAGATATTTATTGAAGAAAAGTAAGTTTAGCTCAGGTGCAACTTAACATTTCAATGTGTAGTAATGTTATATTTCTAGTATGATGTTAAACAACAATCAAACTATAAACCCTGTTGTAAATGCAGGTCAGGTCTCCAAATCCATTTGGAAGAAGATCCAGGGATCCAGCTGATGACGAACGTCCCAGCGTGGATCCACTTGGAACACATCTCCTCTGCAGCATCCAAAGAAACACAACGGCCTCACGGTAGGACTCTGCTCCTCATTAGGACTGACATTCACACACAAACACACAAAGGGTCCACCCGAACACAAAAGAGACTTAAACACAAGAGATCTTAACACAAGAAGTTACAGAAAGAAACTGCTACAAACCCTAAGTAGAAGTTCTCACTAAACAAAGGAGTAAAACTCAATAGGGTAAAAGGAAAATGTTTGAGGCCACCAACCAACAATGTACAGAATTTATTTTTTATTTTTTGTGGAAAAATAAGGTATTGAGTTGTGCTGTGTATCGCAAAACAATATTTATGTCCTCGTTCATCGAAATGGCCTATTGTGTGTTGTGATTGTTGTGTTGTGGTTGTTGCACTTGTCTCCTTGTGTACCTGGAGCCTGAGTGTGTTACAGTTATAGATCGCTGCCGGCAAGTAAGTAAGAAAGTAAAAGAGGGGTCTTCTGGACAGTGTAGTAAACTGTTTTGTTTGGAAAATTCCGTGTCAGTTGACCAGAACATAAACCTGAGCTTTCCCTCTCTGGCCTGCTACTTCAAACAGCCGCAGCCCAGGTTGAAAAGATAAGGTGTTACTTTTTATTCCCTGTTCATCAAACAGATCCCCGATCAAACGTCAAACTCTTCAAACAAGGTGTCATCTGCAGCTGTCCGGCTGGATGTGATGTTCAGAGGTGTAATGATACAGAGGATGTGCTGAAGCTATACAAGATATTCCTCTTTGAAGCCGCTCCCCCTGCCCGTTCTCTGATATCTCAACATATTCTCCTCTGTCAAACCTAATGAAGGCTGACAGTGCCCACTAATCTAATCTGTGAGTCTCTTCCTGCCGCGGACTAAATGATGTGAAATTACACTCATTGCCTGCCTGTGGTGGAGTTAGCAATCAATACCTTCAGATTGTTATTTTAGTGTTCACAGATGTAGACATACTTCCTATTTGGCTCCCATACCTGTAGGCCAGTGAGAGGAAAACCACTAATACAGCTCCGGCATGCTCACAAATCAAAACCAACTCTCTAATGGCTCACCTGTTTACACAGGAAACCCTTCCATTTGAACCAGGTACAATTTGCTCCACCACTTACTTGCGGGTTACTTACTTGTGTTATTTTTTTATTTAATTATTTACTTTTTACCCCAAATGGGCACAGTATTCTCTGGTTTCACTTCAGGCTTGAACAGTGAAAGCCCACAGCCTCATGCAGGTCCGACAGACAGAAATCCAGCTCAAGTCCAATTTGCTGCAGGTCTCCCTGCAGAGCAGAGCGATGTTGATTTTGGCACTTGCTTCCAGTCCGTACCAACAAATTCTGCCTTTTTTTCCAGACGTGTTGGCTCAGAAACTCACTGGAGAGCTAGGGAAGAAGAAGAAAAAAAAGAGAGAAGAGGGGGAAAAAAACAGCCCCGGGGCTGGAGCGAGATATTGTATGCATGTGCGCTCAAGCACAAGGTTTGTGGCCAGCTGCTTAAGGTTTTTTTTCTGGGGAGTCAAGATTATCCACAGAGTCAATAGAATGAGGGAGGGAGAGAGGGAGAAGCCTGTCTGCTATTCCAGTGCAACTCAATTCTACAGGGGTAACACAGAGACACAGGCAGCTCTGTTTTTTCAGACCAAGCCTGTAAGAAAGCAAGTTACTCTACGTGCAACAACAGATCAGTGAGCGAAGAGGCTCTCACAGCTTTACGATGAACTGGATGACTGAATTGTAAATCCAAATCTCTATTGGAGATATGACGGTCTGCGCAAAAGAGACTTAAGGGATTTAAAGTGTCTGTTGGGGCGAAAAGCAGCTTCTCCTGTTGTGCCTGTTGTGCCTGTTATTGGTGTCTTTATGCCAGTGTCATCGGTATGAATGAATAAGTGTTGTTTGTCAGTGTTTTTGTGATCGATAACTAGATACACAAGCCCACTCTGTCCATGCTAATTAGATAAGAAACTGCCAAAATTCCGCTCTTTTCCTTCCCTTGTTTGCGTTCATTTCACTCCAATTTTATTCCTCTAATTTTCTGACATTATCTTCTGAGCACTTCTCTTGCTTCTGCGGGTTTGGCAGCAGAGCGGGATAAGGACTGTTGCCAAGGTCACAGCTCTGCATTCGCACAGGCATGGTTGTCAAAGGCTGAAAGGGCTTGAGCCCCTGAAACACCTTCTGGCTAGCTCCTCCATTCTGCATGCGGTTGAAACTGCTGAAGGCAAAAGAGAGAGAAGGAAAAAGAGAGAGAGAGAGAGAGAGAGAGAGGGAGGCTGGGTGCATGAGAGAGGGACAAGGGCAATGTGAAGGGAGTCTGCATTTTGCTGATACCAAACCCTACCATGCCGTCACACTTTGAATAATTGTGAGGGACGGGCTGTGGGCACCTCTGAGCCAGAATATAGGCCAGAATAAAACCCCTCCTCAGGGCTTTCTCTGGCAGCCTGCGCCGCTGAGGCCTTGACGGCACCGCCATGCAAAGCCAGTTAGCAAAGCCAGTTATCTACCTAGTTATAGACTGCGGTTAATTTTGAAACTTTAACCCAGAGCTCCCACCTTTCCCAACCGCTGTGTGCAAAAGAAAAACACGTTCGGAACGTCTCTTTGGAAGCCCGGCTGGCTGAATAGTCTTTTGGGGCGCCACATTGTGGATGGACGGCCTATTCAGACAGCTTTTTAAGGGTTTTGTTAGACAGGAATTTAGATTGGAGTCTTACATGACCTTTCCCAGGGGTCACTGGTTGGATCTGTTGGAGCTTTTGTTGGCACACCTGGGTGATGAGGCCTTGACAGAGCAACAAGCTCTCGTTTCAAGGTTTAGTCGGGGGGGTTGTGATGGAAGCTGAGTTTTCTCCTCTTAAACTCGGGGCAGAGAGAGGAACAGAACAGCAACTATAGGTGATTTCCTCTGTTAACCCCCTGGAGTCCAGAGTCATTTTTATGATTGTACTTCTCATCCAATTTCTCTTCCATTTGCAAAATAATTCTTCACCAGGCAGGATGATGAACGTTGTCTTGTGAAAGTCTGAACATGTCTGCCTGGCCCAGGCCTCCTATGTTCTTTACAAAATAAACTTTCATTCTTTTCCAAGAATTTTCAATCCCTCTATCTTTATCTGGAGAGCTTTTATTTCTAGTGTCATTTTTTTGTAAAATGACACTGACTTCAGACGTTTAAGGTGATATTTCTTCCAGACCCAAGCTTCCTCCGTCCTATCAGAATGATTTAACCCTCTGCATTCAGTCAGCACCCGGTAATGGAATATGCAGGTCAATCAATAAGATATTCAGTGTGATGCAGTAAAATGCTAAATGAAATCAATTTATCAAAAGTAGTAGAAGAAAAATACAAAATTATACAATTAATAAAGAAATAAAGACGTAGTGTATTGTTACTTTGAAATTAGCTGAAGTCGGCTTAACAGATACAGATTGTCACGCTTGAACAGATTGTCTTTATTGAGTGTGACATGTATTTTTGTAATGACTTCTTTTTTTATGACAAAGAGCTGCACTATAAAAACAAATCAGTTAAAATATGATAAAATATTTAATCAGGGTGACAATTTCTGCTTCAAATAATAAACTTTTAATAAACAGGGTAATAATTTCTAAATCAATTAAATTTATTATTTATTTAACCTAATTGAAGAAGTTCACCAAAACAAATAACATTTTCCAAAGCATTTGATTCTGTGGAGTTGATTGTCATGTGATCAGTTCTGTAAATTACAAGCAAAGCCTCATCAATGCTTGGCACAAACTGTAAGCTTTTCTCAAGCTAAAATTAAGTGACCAATTGTTTTTACAGTGCAGTTATTTATATGAAAGGAATTTGTGAAAAGAAAGAGAAGTGGTTACACAATACAGTAGATATTTTGTGAAATAATGTCATTTCTGGTCACAGTGCTGATCAATGGCTAAATCAGAGACAATAACTAGTTGTAAGTGAATGGATATATATAGAGAGAGAGAGATGACATTGTCCTTAGCTACTGAGGCTGAAATGACCCTTAAGTCCATGATTACACCAATTTTGTGTGGTAATGTACAATATATGATTTTGGAAATTGATAAATACACAAAGTCGGATTTCTTGCGCATTCATCAATCGACTGAAATGTCTCCTTACACAACATACGGATTGGGTTACTTCAGTTTCCATAAACAGAAACCTGCAATTGCTAAAAGCTACAAATTTACAGTAGATTCCAAATTCTAAGCAATCAGCCGCCTGAATCGGTTCAAATGTTACCTGCAAAAACAAACACAGCCCAGTGAGAAAGATCACTCCCAACCACTAAGTGTTGTATTCCTGCATGGAAATCTGGGAAATCTGAAAATAGCCCTGAGGCTCCGCGTGTTATTGTAGGGATAGAGGTGGATGATGCAGAAACCATTGGAAAGCCACAGCGGGATGGTATTGGACCAGGCTTTGTTTGGATAAATGCGTTTTGAGATTACGTGGTTTGCCAAAGTACGGCCACTTGTTTTCTCTTGTTCAAACACTGGCCCTGTTTTTCTTTCAAACTGCACAGAAATGAAAAAAAAAGAGGGAGAGAAAAACCAAAGTGCCACATGTTGCAAACGTTCACCTCGTAGAGTCATGGAGTGACTAGAGAGGAGGAGAGTAAACCAGAGATTACACAGATAAAAACAATAAACGTGCCCAAGCCTTAACACAACCATTGAGTGACAAGTAACTTTATACTGCTTGATGATGAATGAGCCTGGATGGTTGTTGTGACAGATTGTTGGAGTGCTTGCAGAAAAAAAGAGAGGGAGTTTATGCAAGTTTAGTGCATACCTCAGCCAAACAACACGCGGCTGCTGCTGCTGCCGCCTCCTGCCTCTCAATATGGTCGGCTTTTCAATTAGGAAGTCATTATGAAAATGTACAGGAGCTTCAAAGAACCCAACCCCCACCCTTCATCACCTCTCTCTGAACACGCCGACGGTAAAGGAGACTTTGCGGAGGTTTTCATAAAGGAAGAGTTCACCGGGGTCAGCACGGGACAGCAGCGTCCATATTGCTGTGGCTTTCTGAACACCTGGCACCTGCTTTCTCTCTCTCTGAGCGGAAGCCAGTCTGAAAAGGAGATAAAGTGCTGATTGTCCTTTTCCTGCTTTCTTTTCCGACGGAAATCAGAGGCATTGAAGTGAAACCACTTGCCTTTCAAGATGCCTCCCTGGTTTCTCTTTACTGCCGGGGAGTCTCCCCACTAGTCTCCGCTGATTAATCAAAGTACTCCATCATCAAACATTGATGCTCACACGATTCGCCGGCGCCTCAGCGGAGCGTGTAATGTCTAGATATCATCGTGCCCTCACAATGGTAATTGAAGGGCAAGTGTGCATGGCGTCTAAAAATATGGGACCTAGCACCACTATGACTGAGACTTAAAGCAACTTCTCCAGATCTTTATGTTTGGCAGCCGGTCGCGTCGCCACAAGAAAGACTTCAAAGACTGTCAGACCCACATCTGATAAAGCTGCATAATGAAGAACAGCAAACCCTCACCCCCACTGATCAGTTCTTTATTTCTTCAATAAGGGTCTTGTACATTTTCAAGATGGAAATAATCATAATGATAATAGAAAGAAGGATGTTTAGGACATTGTATTTATTAACACTTAACAAGCTTGTAAGTTTGGTATACTGCAGCAGGATAAATGATCCGTTTCATTCTGAGCATCAGGACTTCAGTGTTAAGCTGGTGGAAACATCACGATTGAGCCGGGCCTCAAACCAAGAACCCTCTGAAACCAGTCACTTTCATTTTATTTTTTTATTTTTATTTTTATTTTTCTATGTTGTGCATTGTTTTATTGCACATTTTGGTTGAGTAGTTTTTATGAATTATTCTGGTCTCTTTTCAGTTTGAATGCATTTAACCTTGTTTACATGAGCCCATTCATTTCTTGCCTCCAAGTTATTGGTTAACGCCACATTTAGTTCTCATTGTGTGTGAGACACCTTAAGTCATTGTTTGTTTCATTCATAATGTGGGAGAGACTGAGATACTGTCCTTTGGTGGGATTCGATCCAATAACTTCATACCTTAGGCGAGTGATTTGCCACGAGACCATCCTACTGCATATTTTCTAAGTCTTGAGTGAATCTGTATGAGAAATGTTCCACGTCTAGGGTAACATACTGTAATCTGAGGCTTCTATTGGCATAAACAGAAAAGATGGAAAACCCACAAGAAATCTAAACGTGTCTTGTGTGAGCTGAACCACAGCAGTATGCAGTGTTGGACGTGATGCTATCTGAGCTGAGGACATGTGGCTGCAGTCAGTCGGATCAAAATAGATTTATGTCACTTGCTGCGGCAAATTTAGAACACTCCAGTCAATCTCAACTAGAGGAGATATCATACTTGGCTGCAGTTTCTAATTGCAAGAGAAATGGCCAAGCAGGGCAAAACCCAGATCTTGGGTTTTGTGGAGTCGCAACCGCAAATGAGCCGTACTTTGAGTGTGCTTTATTTATGAATGGCAGAGATAATTCAATAACCAAGGGACAAGTGAGTTAATCTCTAGAGTGGTTCCATACGACTTGAGAGAATGGACCATATGACCTTCCACACACCCTCCTCAGCAATCCCACAGCAGCACACACATCATTTACCACAACACCATCATTTGTCACAATAGATACAATAAGGCAATCAATTGTAAGTGCTACCGGCAACTACAGATGCATGGTTTTACTTAATATTCACAATGAATAGGTCCACACTACACTCATTTGATCATTTGTCAAATGATCACTGAGGCAGTGGCTCAGTGGGTAGAGCTTCCGCTTGGGAACCGGAGGGTCGCCGGTTGGAGCCCCTGCCGAGGTGCCCCTGAGCAAGGCACCGAACCCTCAATTGAAGTAGTAATGTAATTTGTCAATGGTATGATGAAGGAATTTATTCATTTGACTCTCGAGGTTCTAACTAAGGACATTTCTGACCTACATTAGACCTACATACATTAGATCATTTGGGGGATACAGCCTGTATCCACAACTTGATGGCCATATTCATAGAAAGCTGAGGAAGAAGTAGAACATTCCAGTGTAGAAGTGTTTAGAGATGCTGGCCTGAACAGAGAGCTCCCTGAAGGCAGAGATTTCCAGCCTGTTGCAGAGTCCCATTTAGTGGCTATTTGGTGTTATGGTTGAGTACAATGACATTAGAACATTGGTTTTGGCTTTTAAAAATAACTTGTCTGTGGTAGGTACTTGGATATATTTTCCTGTAATTTAGTTGGGAGCTCTCCATGCAGTATGCCATAGTCTGTCATAGAGAAAAGGAGAGAGAGAGAGCGAGGGAAAGAGGGAGATGCCTGCTGTTTAGAAAGCAAAGTGTGTGGTCGTGGTGCGGTGTCTTACCTAACCAGCACTACCCTGATGAAACCAAAGCAGCGAGACCAACAGCGCACACCAGGAAAATAAAAATCATACAATCTACACACGGAGGGAGCGAGCGAGTGGAAAAAGAAACAAGGAGCTGGCCCAGAGTGGAGATTCAGTTCGCATTTATCCTGACACCAACACGTAGAAACTGCTGAGATAATGTCCTGCTTCATTTTGGGTTTTGGATCGTGTCTTTGAGGTGCTGACTCTATGAATACACATTCTCCCACACACTGATCCCATTCCTGTAAAAGACATGTAGGTGTACAAGGCAGAGTGTCAACACAGTGTCACAGTTCCTGAGAAGGGTGGAGTAAGAAAGTGATATTTATATACAAGTTCTAGAAATGACTCAACAATCACTTCTGCATAGTTTGCGATGACATCACAGGCCATGTTTTACCTTGTACAGGTCGTCTAGTGCCAGATGATGGAAGTTCTAGCTGTCTAGTAATAGTTCAGAACAAAGTCTCTAAAGCGTTTGATGAGGAAGAAGGACATTAGTTCTGATTCCATGCACAGTAATGGTCTGATATTCTGACTTAGACCATTAGCTAGTGATGTAGTTAGTGGAGCAGCAGCTAAACTCATCAGACATGAGTGAATTGGATGGAATAGCGGCGTACGTTTGGAGAGAGAAGGAAACCTCCCTCGTGGCAGAGATCTTAGACAAGATAGATATGAACTTTTTACATGGCCACTAAGGCAGAGAATACTGAGGACACTGAGGGGTTTGAGCTTTTCAGCAGCTGCAACGTCCATGAGGAAGGGTGAGTGGAGACAAATGTATACGCCGGAGCATCTTCTGTGTAAGCGGGATTATAAATGGACTTCATGAACGCAGCTCTTTTAGCAGCTCGGTTTGGCCTCATGTCTTTGACTGACGACAGGCTTGTGACCTTTGTTCAGAGATAGCCATGTGTCACTCAGTATATTTACATGCACGTTCAAACCTTCAGATGTTGTGTATATCGCCATAAGTTGAGGGAAATCGGTTTCTATGTATGTATGCTTCCTCCCAGAGATGGAGCTGCCATTTACGGAGACAGGTCAACCGATTGCATTTCCTCAGCTGGTGGACTCTCCTCTCTAATCCAGGTACACATCATGTACGGTATATTTGAAGAATGGAACCCTATTAAAAAATCCTATCATTTGTGTCCATGTACTTGAGTAATTACTTGTGTAGCTGTTGTCTAGTGTGAATGGAAACATAGTGACTGTCTAAGCTTTGAGCTGAAACGATGTCCCTTGTGCAGATGTGTATTCTGTCTTAGATCTGAGTTTGCGTCCACCTACTGAGAGTGTGTGGGATATTATGCCTTAGGTTTCTGTGTTATACCATCACAGTCCAACTTCAGTTGAAGGACTTGATGTTTTGAAGCAGTTTCTCTTCTCATCTAAGGAATCCATGGAAACAGGGAGGCTCTGACAAATTGAAGACAGCTGAATTAACACAGGGTATTTCTCCTCTCTCTGCTCGTCAGTGAGATAATTGAACTGCGGCGTGCCGGTGCTGTGACCTCTCTTGCCCAGCTGTCAAGAAGCGGTCGGGTCTGGTGGGTGGTCAAGATGTCAGGTGCGAGTCTTGGCTGTGAAATTAAAGAGTAAATGCAACAGCGTTCCACACTGAAGCAGAAAGAAGCCCCCAAAAAAAAAGAAATAGAGAAAAAACACTGGCCCCTATGAATTGTATGAGCTCCCCTGTAGTTGAATTATAGATCTGCCTCTGTGTGTTTGCCTGGATGATTGACAGAAGGGGTAGGCACATCTTCAGACCCCATGCCCCTGCCATGAAAGTGAAATGAAATCTCAAAATGTACCGCAAGAGCTCTGCAACTCTCAGCATCTCTGCTTCTGACTCAATGCCAGCAATAGGCACTGAAATCTCCTTATTTGACCATAGTGGCTTCATGCAGTAATAATTGTATTCCCTTATGAATCGTGGCACTCGTGGGAAAAGGTCCTTACTGTACTCCTTGCCTATGCATAACTGTCATTCACTGCATCTGTGCATGTTTTCCTGTGCCGGTTGTACAGTGTTTTCACATGCTAGTCAATCTTCCTCAGGACAGCACATTCACACACACCTCATTATACATTTCTGTGTTTTTTTTTACATGGCAGGAGACGAACCATGAATGGAGACGCTTAAATCTCACTGTTAGCTGAGAGGAAAATGGGGAAAAACAGGCAGTTCAACGGACTGATGTGGCAAGAGTGAAAAATTTAACAATTTGAAATTTAATAAAATAATCAATTAAAAATAAATTCTTGAATATTTCATCAGCTGAGGGAGACGGGAGTGTGTTCTCGCTCTACACGGAGAGTTTTCAGACCTATTGTAGTTTGTTTGGAGAAATGTCTAAATTCCAGATCAATCAGGAAATCCCAAAGTAATACCTGGGAGAGGACTAAATCAATTGCTGGGAATAAATCTGGGCAGGCATAATTTAATGACCCGATATTGACATGCTTGCAGAATTGTGGCCTTTATTTAGTTTAAAGTAGCTTGACCGTTCATGTTTTTGGATTACGACCACTTGCTGCCACATAGGACACAGAAATGTAAATTCAGGATACATAACCCGACCCCTAACCTTTAACCTTTAGCATTGCACCACTTTTGGGGAATGCAGGTCGGGAAAGTCCTTTGAGTATTTGCTGCTTACTACAATATGGAACGAGTTGAACATATACTTTTGAAATGTATAATTGAAGATAAACTCTGCGTACAGACTAAACAGCTGCGTGGAACTTCCTGCAGAGTTCTCCTCTCTAAAGTTCATCCTATCCAGTCACTCCCCTCCCTCCCTTTGCCGAGTGCATGGCACTTCCGCAGGGCGTACAGTATTTAATTTAATCCAATCTCTATAAATCAGCAAAGCCATTCTTCTTCTTAATGGAGAGGAAATGTGCGTGGCATGTCAACCGGTGGTTAACCTCACATAAGTTTGCCAGTGTTAATCTTGGAGGAGCATCTGAGCCATGTAACAGGAAAAGCCAATTAAAAAATCAGTTAACATTTCTCAGTCCTGCTGTATATTCAAAAAAAAAGAAAAAGACAGAAAAAGATACCTGAATACTCGCAGTGTTCCTCGGCAGTAAGTGAGAGAGCCATGACTGAACCTAATCCGCAAATTATATAACACACGGGCCTTTTCCCTGTGTAATTCTGCAGGAAACAAAAGGACAATTATTTCAGGGGAGCAGTTATTCCACACAGTGCTGGCAGGGGCAGGGCCTCTCTCTCGATCTCTCGTTCTCTCGCTCTTGCTCTCTCTCTCTCTCTCTCCCCCCCCCCCCCCCTCTCAGCACCATGAAATGAAAATTTACATCCGCTTAGTGGTGCCGCGGTGCCTCGGCAGTAGACAGCTGTATTTTTAATGAGAGCGGGGAGATTTAATTACCTCTGTTTTAGCGGGCAAGACTTCTGCAGCGCTGTGACAAGGGATATACAGTGCGGGGAAGAGGTGGCAGATGATTTCTCCGCTCGCATCGCGGCAGCCGCCGAGCCGAGCGGAGCGAGCTGGAACCGCGGCTGCAATTATTCAAAATGTATTCTACTCCCCTATAAGGCTGATCTAAAGGCGACAGTGGGAATATTCCAGGTAGTGTGTCGCCCAAACAAATAAACACACCGAGAAAATCCCCTTCTACTTTGCTGACATGTCCCACTCATATTTTAATGTGATTATTAGTGTTTCACATCTTGGATTTTTCCCCAAGGCCTTGTTTTTATGGCATCAGCAAACTTCTTCAAGGCCACGTCTGACATCTTCATGCTTATTTCCTGCTGCAGATTTTCCGAGTCTTTACAGAGGTGGGATGACGATATTGTAAATTGTGCAGTTATCAGCCAAACAAGGCTTCAGCGCACCACACTAGATAAGTTCCTTCTTTTGCAGATTCATCACTCTTTGAACTCAACTGTGGCATCATTTCATATTTAATGCAGTCTGTATTCCAATCAATGCGCGACATTCAGTCACACACCATCAAACGGGCTGAATTGGAGAGACTGAGACAGATTATCACCGTCTTCATTTCAGGAGGAGATGAATCAATGGCCAGAAGAATCAATTTAACCAGTATCTGGTATCTCCACCCACACACACACTGTGGCATGAAGTTTTACTTTATCATCATGGGAGAATAATGAGGAACAGAGTCTGGGAGCTCGTTTGCAGACTTAATTCAATCTAAGATAAAGTGGGTTGTTTGGACCGTGGTGCCAAACTGAATATTCACGAAGATGTGCTTGAAATGCTGATAGGATGTCAGAGTTGTTGTATGGAAATGGTAATGACTCAAGGTCAGTGCAGAAGTGTACATGTAGGAGAATGTATACTCGTGTTTGCTGTGTCTTAGCACTGCAATCGATCCTCCAACTTTGACCCATCAAACAAGCAGGCCTGCGTTGTTGATCTAATCTCTCGAACTCTCACTCTAAGCACAGATAGGTCACATTTAAAATACAGAAAGTTTACATAATTATTCATATATCATTTAGTATTTTGAACATTAACCCATTGGTGCCTTATTTTACTCTCCTTATTATTTTACTCTTCCTGAATAATGTGGGGTAAATGTTCCAAATAGGTAAAATGGTCAAACAGATGAGAGAAAACGACAGCAAAATGTAAATCCGTCTACCATCTCATCCAACATTGCTTTGTAGAATAATTTAAGCCCACCTGTTTTATGAAGATTCATGCGTTCAGTTATTACTTTCTGTGAGATCCGGCGTTTAATCAGTGAATTGATGGAACTAAACAACATCGCCGCTGCTGCCTGGGAATACTGCCTGCAAGGGACTCTTGATACTCAATTATTTTAATCCAGAAGTTCATTATTTATTAATTTCTTGGGTCTGGTAGTTCATAATTTAGGCCCCAGAATGTAGAAATTCAGCTATGAAGCAATTAAGGGGAATGTTCAGCAACGGAGCCCAAATTCACCTCCAGCTAATGTTTATAATATTCAAATACTACCATGGATTCTATTGCTCGGTATCATTATAAGTCCTCACTGCACGGCAACTTTGAGTCAAACATGAGAATAGTTGGAGGCAATGTGTTCCTCTGGGTTTAGTGGAAATTAAAGTTTTAGAAATTGGTTCATGCCAATCAATGTGTGAGGAAGGGAGGCAGGAGAGGAAGGGAGGCAAAATAAGGGAGAGATGCAGGAAGAGAAAATAATGAGGCCAAGAGTGCAGGAAGGATAAACTGGCATGATGATTGGAATGACAGTGACTGAGAGGAAGAGGAGGGGAGAGAGAGAGAGAGAGAGAGAGAGGGTCGGATCACCAGCGAAGAAACCCAAACTCATTGAGTTCATCTTAAGCTAAATGTACCCAAACTCCCAGGCAGTGCTCGTCTCCTTACAAACTGCCAATCTGCCCGAGTCTCACCTCGCTCCATCATCCCTTCAGCCCTTCATCCTTACATTCACACCCCACCCCCCGCACATGCACAGCCACCGCCATATTTTCCTTTCTTCCCTTCTTCCTCTGTTCCATTTTCCTCTCTGGCTGTTTGGATTTGGGCAGACTTGAACTTCCCCCTCTGTCCCCCAGCCAGCTATGAATCACATGGAGGCCAGGGACCCAGAGGCTGCCAGGGCCTCCTGATGACTCCCAGCCCGGCCATAACAAGTGGCTGACAGCTCTATTTACATAAGACCAGCAGGCAGCGCGAAGAACCAGCCCAGTCTGAGTTACACACAAACACACACACACACACACACACACACACACACATACCAGTGCAAAAGACAGAGATGTCATAATAACACTTGGTGGGGGTATGAGGTGGAGTCGGAGGTTACTTAAGAAAGAATGAACGCCCGGCTCTAAATAAATACAGGAGATACACAGTCAATAGCTTTTATGGCCTCGGGGCGAAGATCCAAGCATTTGTTTTTTGGAGTTTTTCCACATGAGTGCAGAGGGTGGTGGGACCCAGGGGACGGGGGCCCTTTAGACCTCTATATCCGCCCCAGTCATACGTCTCTCATCACCAGATACCGAGGAGAGCAGAGTGAAGTATAGCACTGTTGATTGATGTTTAGCTGTTATATTAGGCCTAATGTGGTTCCCTGACCTTTCCTGTGGACACGAGCACCGGCCTCTGCGGCTCTGCTAACATATCTTTGGCTGCGTTTCAAATACACAACGCTGCCATGTAAAAGCTGGAAGAATACGCTGTTAAATCCAGCCTTTCGAAAGAAAAGCATTTGGGTGTCAATATTTGATATCCAATTCTAACCCCAGCTCCAACTTGAAGTAGCTGCTTATTATTAACTGGAGTTTGGCTTTCTGTGTGAGGACACCAGGTTTGCAGGTGTGTTGCTGCTTATTTACCCTGGTGGGGAGCTGGGGGGGGGGAGAGTGTATACCATCTCTGTCAGACTGACAGCTGGGGAGAATGTTTATGAAATAAACATGGGACTGATGCAATGCTCAGAACCCTGCTCAGCAGTGGCCTTGGAAGCCTCCTGTATCATCCCCCGCCCCTCCCCTTCCTCTCTTTCTTTCAGCCTTTCTATCGCTCTATAATGCATAAACACACATGCACACAGACACACTCCCCTAGAGCTATGGATATAAAGGTGCTCCAGGGCCTAATGGGGTCAAACAGACTGTAAATCAATTGTAAACCTTTCTCCCCAGAGTTTCCTCCAGAGGACAGGCTTTGCCACTGAAGTCCCTCGCTGGGCTCCACACAGGCAACTGTAACACATGTATCAAGTTCCTCTGCGGCTGAGGACACTAGGGGAGATTATTCATGTAGAAATGCTACAAAGTCAATGATGATAAATGCGGCAGAGGGAAATGAGTATGAAGGGTTGTTGTGTTTGTAACTCTACAAACTCTCTGCACTTCCTTTAACTCTGTAACTGTACATGCACACACTCTATGTGTTTTCATTTTAATCTTTTACAAGCACGTAACCTTGAATTCAGATTTGTATCGATGATACTGAGGTGTGTTAGTGTCACATGGTCTTGTATGTTACGTGTAAGAATACTAAAGAACCTCAAGCTACCATACATGAGCTTTCCTCTTAAAAATGATAATGCTAGATGACTGACATGACGTACTACTACACTGAATATTTTATTACTAGCCATCAAAATATATTCTATGCTTCTGGAAATACAATACTGAGCCCAATGATAATGTTTATGTTTTTAAGTGAAGCTTAAGTTAAACTCCTACAGCAATAACAATGCATCTTTCCCAACCGGGTCAAGAGCACAGGTCGAGCTACATTTCTGTACATCATGGCCAGGAGACATTGCTCACATCAAGTGGTATTTTGTGAATAAATCACTTTAATGTGCCTCTAATTCCTTAAGAAAATCCCCACCCAGATGAAAGATTCGTAAGTCTGAGTAATGTTCCCAGGCAGCTGAGGCGGTTGCTAGGAATAACAGGCCCCGGTCACTGTGGAGCACTGGCCTCCGTGTGCTATTATCCCCGCAAACGAGCGGAAAGAAAAGTCACTTGCTGGAGTAACAGCTCCCCGGACAGCAACCCGCCGCGAGGGCTGTGAAAAGGAAACAGGTCAGGTTGTCTGCCCATGCTGCGAGGAAGAAAGAGCGCCGACGTCCTGCCAGAGCGCTCGCTGCATCCGTGTGTGGGGTTGATTGGTGGCGAGGGGTTCGTTTAACGATGGATCCGCCAGTGGAAAGTGGCCTCTGCTTGGCCCCCATCACGGTTCTTTCCATACAAATTCAGCCCGTTAAAAGAGAAGCCCCGACACACCTTCAGACTTCAGAGTCCTTTGGGTGCTACAGGCGCAATTAAGAAGAATTATGCTGCTTTCTGCTTTTACAGATGCAGAATTGTTCATGTTTCTTTATGTCAGAGTTTGAATGAACTGGGATTGAAGCTTGATTGCAGTTAGTTATACCTTCAATAATCTGACACCATAAAACAACTAAGAACCAAACAACCAGATGTTCACATGATCTAAACACTGCATCTGTAACTTGAATTGATGATTAAGTAATTCTAAACCCTTCAGAAAGTTGGATACAAACCTTTCTCGGAGGCGGAGCTGCAGTGGAGAAAGAAGCTGATTGTGCAGTAGGTGGAGCCAGAAATGTTTTAGCAAAGACAAAAGCAAAGCCAAGATTGAGTGACGGCAATGTCACACCGTGAAAAATTGCACACAAAGCATGACAGGATTCCTGGCAGCGATGTACAACCAGGCAGCACAATGGACAAAGGTCAAAGGAGTGAAATGAGACCATGAGGAGGCAGACGGAGGAGACCCAGCACTCAGCCAAGTTTGCAGAACAAAGTAGGTCTTCAGCATGAAGGCAGTTCTGCATCAATGAACAATATTGGTGCATTTCAAAAGCATTTCTTTGCCTGAAGTCAGTCCTTTCCATTGGCCAGAGTCTCTGCGGTTGCCTTTATGTTGCTATACCTGCCTGAGGTCTGCCTTAAAGGCCCGGTGCATTAGAAACATCAGATTTTTTCCCCATTGTGTGTCAACAAACATAATGAATTGACAGTAAACTTCCCAGGTTTAAAGTTACTCTCACTTCAACCATTTGACCAAAATACAAATGCATTTTTCTTTTCATAGACAAAATGTATCAAGGTGTGAGAGATTTAGTTGTACAGACCTCCGTATATGACATCTCTGTGTCACTCTTCACTCCCCACTCTCAGTCTTTGCACTGTAAATGCTGCTTTAAATCTGATTTCCACTCCGATTTCTAAAATATTGTAATATTTTTAGAATCATTATTTTCCTCCAGCTAGCCTGTCCAAGTCCTCCGTTGTCTGCGCTGTCACTGTACATCCACACTACCCAGCGGATTACATTCCAAAATGGCCCAGTGGACAGATATTTATTTTCTGATGGATCACCATGCTTGTCCCCTTAGGCTTCCAGTCTAGAGTGTTGATATGTGTCTGCTCCAATCTGATGGGAAAGAAGTGATAAGTCCATCCTGTAATGTAGCACTACCCAGAGACAGCATCGCAGCTTGACCCTGGTTCCAACAATCGCCTGGGAAATATTTCCCTTTTGACCCGGTTCACCCCTGCTTATGCCTGATTGACATGCAGTGATCACTCTCTCATCTAAGGTTCCCATCCGTCTGGCCAAAACATCACATTGCACTGATGTCAGTCATTTATGATGTTATCTTGGAGTGCATGAGTCGATCCTTTGACGAACATTCATTCCACCTTGACTGTGGCTGATTGCTTTGGCAGGCTCATTCTGCCATTTAGTTATCTTGGGCTCCAGGGGATTTGGATCCTGCACAGTAGGCTTGCAGTGCCGGGTGCTTCCAGTGTCAAACTGGAAAACCAGGCAGCATTATGTCAAGCAAGCAAGCAAGCAATGAGATCATGGAGCATTAATAATGTACAGCACAACTAAGGTCACATGGGCAGAAATGCACTCGTGACACAATTATGGTTTATGAGATTTTATGCAAAGTTTTTGCTAGACTCTACTATTTTAAGTCTCAAAGCAATGATCCCCTGCAGCCGTTGACGTTACAGAGCATTGCATCATGATCAGAGATACCATGAGTCAGCCAGCAGGGTATGTACAATAGCTCTGGAAAGTGACTGTAATCTGGGCCTAATCTCAATGTTCATTATTTTAATGAGGCTCAGGTCCAGATTGAGTCTGAGTTTCTGAGCAGCGTTGCATTTCTGCAAAGTGCTTCAAGAGGATTCAGTGGTGAACTCGTGGCTATCTGTAAATCTGCCAGCAAGCTTTAATGAACTGCATTAAGCCGTATTGTAAGACCCCGGTTTTACAATAAAGACAAGCGCCTTATCTGATTTAGTCACAGTGCCTTCAATGACATGAGGTTTTTCTATTCTAACAGGCTGCCGTAGAGAACTGGGAGGCGAGTGTAACCTCCGATACACTGACTTTGGTG
This sequence comes from Genypterus blacodes, assembly GCF_046128005.1. Classification (NCBI taxonomy): domain Eukaryota; kingdom Metazoa; phylum Chordata; class Actinopteri; order Ophidiiformes; family Ophidiidae; genus Genypterus; species Genypterus blacodes. The sequence goes on along the minus strand of NW_027467132.1, from coordinate 1,811,491 downwards.
TTTCAAAGGGTCATCTTAGTGCTCGCTTCATTTTTGAACTTCATTGCCCCAAAAGCTATTTACTCACTGCTGCTTCCATACAAATGCATAAGAGTTAGAAATTCCAGACTTCCTGGCAATGACTCTTTACTTTAACATACCTACTCACTCATATGTGCTGGACTCCTTTTTTAACTTTCTGTTGAGGACGGAGCCAATTAAAAGCACTTGTATTCGAGGCATGCAGATTGGATCATGGCTCTGGGGCCTCTAATGCTGCTGCAGGACACAGGGGAGGTGGTTTCACCCTGGCCCAACTCCAATTACCCTGCGTCTAAACTTCTTACTGTTAAAATTTCCATATTTCTCCCACAGGCCCACTGAGGAGTGCAAAGCAATATTTCTGGCAGGAGTAAAAGAACGAACACAAGGGAATCTCCCTTTAAGAAAACCTGAGGGGGCACAGCAGTAAATTTCAGCTACTTTAACGGCGGCGTTTTCAAGATCTGAGGAAATTTAATACAGCGCTGATATAGCCTGGACGCTTATTAAGCTCAGTCTTGTGTAATAGGAGAGAGGTTTGTTCTACAGCAGGTAGACTTGCCAAGAAAGGGGGATTTCATAGAAGTGGCAACACCAGACCAAGAAGTGGTGAGACGAGGGGATTAGTCACTAGCTGAAACACGATGTGGACAAGGGAACGGCTCTGCTCCACGTCGTCTGATGCATGTTCATTGCCCTGCCTGTAAATGTTTATAAATCCTCTAATTTGACAATACTTTGTTTAATTCATGGTCGATTTCCGTTCGGAGCTAACAATGACCTAACTCCTGCCACAAACTTGAAATGTTTACGCTTGAAAACTTTCACCGGGTACGCTGAAGTTAATCTCACAGAGCTCTCTTGTTTTCTCCGACTGTTAAAAGATTTACTGTTCAATAAAGAGTCATTATGGTGAGCCGAACCTTGCGATGTTTACCTATCAAAGTGACGTGACTAATATATAACTACCTTTCTGTGTATTTTGCTAGCATGCCAAAGTAAATAATCCCATTTATTACTAATGACCTCAGGCTTTTACAGCCCTTCAACACATCCAGTTGTGACACTGAGGTAATTCCTGGGCTGTGCTAACACCGCCTCATGAAGAAACACTGGGATATTCAGGGAGTTCATTTGCTTGCTGGATCGACTTAATCGCTGGGCAACAGTAGCTGCTGTGACAATATGTTTACAACCACGCATGTTTACATTATATTAGTGTAAAGCTGCTCTTTCACACGTAGAGGTTTTCGTTCTCATGAGTCATGTAGATGGCACTTAATGTACCCAATGTTCCCTGGGTGTGTCTCGTGGCTGCGTGATGACAATGTGAGCGAGCTCTGGAGACATGTTCAGAGGTGTAGAAGGTTATGGTTGGCACTGCTGGTCGCTGGCCTGGAGGCGTTCTGGAAGGCAGCCGGGAGCTCATGCAGAATAAGATCATAGTCATGTGGGGACTGGAGGGGATGGAGACACAGAGCAGCGCCACAGGTTATTGCCCCATGGATCCATCGCTGTATATACGTGTGAATGTGTGCAGGGTTGTGAATTAAATAAGGAACTACTATGCTAGAACGTATTGCAGTAGGACCTACATTCACCAAAATGATGGTTGTTGTTGTTAATAGCTGTTTGTACTACAGGGCTCTTTTGTCTGACCAATGAGTCTAGTGTTCCTGAACCTGAACATCCTTCGGTTCTAGTACCAACATAGGTCCTGTTTCCATGTTGTCCTGTTGTTGTTCCTGCGGTTTTTAAAGGAACTTTCGATGAATCTACATAGGAACCGGTAGACTCGTCCTGGGAATATACAGAGAGAAGTGAACTTGGCTCCTCTTCCTGAAGGATTCATAATGCATCCAACAGCCACACAAGCACACACGGTAAACATCCAGCACACACTGCATAACCCCTAAAGAAAGGCAACAGTTGAGATACAACAAGAAATGGCCTGAGAAAGTAAGGTTGGTGCATGTATCTTAAAGAGTTCATGTAAGGGCATTGTCATTGGGTTTTTACTGTGAGGAAAAAAGAACTTTACACTACACACATGTAAATGAAGACATGGGAAGTTGCCTTTTGTTCCTGTGGAGTGAACTTCCTTTTCTAACCATGCAAAACTACCCTGGGCCTGAAAAAAGACTTGCAGCCTCTGATTTTAGTTGTACAAAGGGCTCAAACGGTTGTTTCCTCACCTGGTATCCGTTTACAGGAAGAGATCGGGTAGTTCCCTTCCTCCAAAGCCCAAGGTGGAAATGTGAGAATGCTCTTTTTTGCTGATTGTTGCGTTAGGTTATTGTTGCATTCTCAACGGAGACAGTTAAGTGGGAGTAGAGAAAGAGAAGAAAAACATGGCAAAGCTCATCTGCCTGTTGAAGTGTTGTGTTCGTGTGGCTCTCAGTCATAGAAAAAATAGGAAGGACATCACGTGTTGTTTGCTTTTATTTAAAATAGGGAGAGATAAAGAGTTGGAGCCGACGGCAGGATCGTCAGCTGTGAAGTGGACTGAGAGAAAAAAGCAAAGTGTGAAACTGTATCTGAGACACACCTGCTCTTTGCAGGTCAGCTGGCCTGTGAAAATCAAGCCTCCTTTCATAGGCAGTGTTAAGAAAATCACACCGTGCCTCGCGCAAACTTCACAATAAAGGCAGGCGAGAATAGAAAGCCGGATTTGCTCCTTTGACCCTGTGGTGTTTTCACTCCTTTAAGTTTGCAACACTCTGAGTGCCGTGGCTGCTCTCATCAATAGAGCGCTGGCCTCCTTTGGAGACTCGCCCTTCCGTGGGAAGATTCACAGCCAGACGCGGCCGCAACTCGATCCGCTCCGTATCCATTGATTACAGTGTCACGACCCACCATTTGTACACAAGGATCGTGGAATTTGTTTGTGGTGGTGCAGCGAGCCTGGGAAGGATAACGGACACATTTCATATTTAAAGGACACAGTACGCTTGTGTCCATGTGCCAAACTACATCTCCTGCTTTCACTTGCTGCAGCATGACTGTGCACACTGAGTGGACACCATTATAGTTATGCTCACTACATTTCTCTTTAAATTCTGTTCCAAAAAGTCAAATCTCTGATTACAGTATCCAATATATTCCTCACTATGTTTAAGAATTTAATATTTATTGTAAAGTATTATTAAATTAATGAGGCATAACTTTAGCTGCAAACAACTAAACAAATGAAACTTATCTTTGCTGCACACCTGACAGGAGGCAGGTCTGAGTAGAGTTGGATGTTTGCTAAGATGTGAGACCCGGTGTGTGAGAGCGGTGTCATGTTCTGCACAGCATTGCTCATGCATGCAGGATCTTTTACACAATGTTGCTCCTGATGTTCAAGCCACAGCGCTGTAGCATAATCCACCACCGCTCCTCCTTTTTCAGTGTAAAACCTGCAGGGAGGGCGATGATGAGGACTATGATAAACCGATCAATCCCCAATTGCACTGCGGTATGGGAACACGCTGTTGAGCAGGCCCAGACCAGCGTACATGTCATCATCCAGCCCAACCACAAGCTCAGCACTGATGATAATGAGTCTCTGTCAGTGGCATCCAGCCGTATTGAACCAGATCCTGTGTGTCGAGGGAGCAGCTGAGGCAGAGGCACATCCCCTGCCTCTAAGCCCTGTCACCAGCTTGTATTCAGCCTCAGCTGATTAAAACTGATGGGGTGACATGAATTTGACCTGTATGGATTTCTGACGCTCCCAGCCACACTGCCCGACTACATGTGTCTCCTCCCTTTGACAAACCCACCTGGGAACCCTTTCGAACCGAGCTGCAGAATGCATAATTTAAGAGGCAGCAGACAATCGATACCGAAAAACAGTAATGACATGGCAGCGAGGGAGAGTGAGCTAGACAGAGAGAGTGAGAGAGAGAGAGAGAAAGACAGAGAGGCGAAGGAGGGTTGAGGAAGCCACCTAAACATCCCAGCTATGTCCATCAGCGCCAGTCATAAGCATTAACTTCTAATCCGGGTGTGAATTTCCCTCCTTGACAGGAAACTTCTGCAAAGCACAATAATCCCCTTCAGGAGTTAAGTCCATGCAGAGCAACATCGATCGTTCAAGGTTAATATGATATTTTCCCATCCCGCCGCTATGTTTGACATCTGATTCCGAGGCATTTATACAAAAAGGAGTCTTCTCATGGTTTCATGTTAATCACAGCGTTCTCACAGCAGACGGGTGCGTGTTTCTGGCACCCGACCTCTTTTTGGAGTCGGTGTAGATAATTAACTGACTGTGAATGAATTGTGTCAAGCTGAACACCTTAACAAACCTTCCGTGCCAGCAACCTGAGTTGTCCTTTCTTGCAGCACTGAATTAAAGTAAATCCATTTGAAACACTTTTTTTCGTGCAGTGTGTTCAACCTGGCATCTGTGATTGACGTCTCCTTCTTCCTAACAAATTCCTTTCCGTTCTCTCACTTCCTCGCTGTCACTCTTACTCGCGGGCGCAGGGAAAAAGTGAAATGTGGTTTTCTAAAGATTAAGGGACATTCCTCCCATATTGCCCGAAAACAAACGCAGCCATCGGCAGCCAAACCACTCAAGGACGACGTGAGGAAACGACACAAGCGTCTATGGTTAGTGTAATGAGATATAATCACAGGCGTTATTACTCCTGGCAGACAGGCTGCAGTCTACACAGAGTGAGAAACACGCTGCACACACTCCTTAACCCCACGTGGAGCCACCCAAATGTCCTGGAAGAATGAAGCCTTTATGAGTTTGATTTGAACTCATTATTCCTCCGGTGTAAAACGCTAACTGTGCTGATACTGTGATAACAGGAAGTGCTGTCTTAGGCGGATAGGATCTTTTTAATATGATAATGACAGGTCATTGTACTCTTTAATTACTTGTTTTATATGTCATATGTCCACACACGTTCATTTAAGTCCATCATTATAATTTTATGATTCAACTCTTATTCAACTCTTGGGCATTTGAGGTTATTGAATTTGAGCTGTGTGGAAATGCAAACATGCTATCGACCCAAACCAGATCATTGACCGAGTCATCACATCATTCCTTAGTGAGGTGTGATTCTGCCCGTATTAACTTTGGGGTTATACGTTTAGGCTTACAGGAACTGTAATCTACCGACACAAGGAGATTGAATTGAAACTTGACACTAAAATGCAAACTGTTTCACAAATACAGCTGACTGACTGAGTTTGCAAACGTGAGGGCTTTGTGTGAAATGTAATGAAGACTCCAATTCACTGGTTCTACTGGTTTCTAGAGTCAACATTCTCTCTTGAGCCGAGTCATGAACGCGAACAAGTCGTTCTCATAGCAGTGACTCACAGCCAGAACGCTCCACTTTCTAAGAAATACAAAAAAGTGCAAAGTAATGTTGTCTAACATGGGTCAGCAGTATTCTTTAAGCTAGTAGCACTGAGTGGAGGTGTACTTTGGCCTGCTTTCAACCAAACCATCTGTTCCAGTGACTTGTGTTCATTTCTTTGCAATCAAGCTTCCTGATTATCCATTACACTTCATGTTTACTTCATTGGGCTCTGGTTTCCCTTTCATTCCGGAGCTCATTGTTGTATTCTATGAGTTTGCACCTCACCTCCAGTGACCTGAGCGAGAGAGAGAGGAAAAACAGCCTCAGTATTTCTGGACTTTGGCCAAACTACCTTAAATGGACCTTCACAAAGAGACACACACTACAGATGGTGGAATCGTCTTAACATACCATAGAAAGCTAGATTTCTCATGTTTTTGTAGTTGTATAATTTGAAGCCAGCGAACATATGCATTCATATACCTTACAGGAATCCCTATAGTCTGTAACTTAGAGAATGTGGCATGGAGGGGAGACGGAGTGTATTCTGCAGATTGGCCTCTTCTCTTTCTGTTAGTGATTAAATGCAATTGCATGGCACTTTGGGATAATTGAACTGTACAGAGACAGTCTGGATAAATGGCTTATAGGAGTGAATAGGTTGAATCACTTGAATGAACCACGCACTGCCTTGATTGACAGTCTAAAAACAGACATGACGGGGGAGCTGGAGCGGCGGCTTAGGGAAAGCTCCTGCCGGGGGTTTTCCTGCTCCCTTGTTTTTAATTAGTCACACTGAAACCTGTAACTGGAGCTGAGGCTTAAACAAATTTAATTGCTACATAATAGCTAGTTTAATACAATTGTGCGGCAATTAGGATGGATATTTGTTGCTGGTTGGTATAATAATGCTTGTGGTGTCTTACTTCTCCTTCGCTCCACTATTGAAGTCTTTTCTGCCAGGGGATTTCTCTGCGGGCTCAGGGCACAGATGTGCTCCTTAGTGCAGCATATGGGGCTCTGGCTCCATCAAAACATGGCTCCAGAGGAGTGTTTAGTCAGTCCTGCAGAACTATCCCAATTAGAATTAATTACCCCTTCTTCCCAGGCTGGGGTTAGATTTCCATGTATGCCTGTGTTAAGCTTGGCACGCCAGATGCAGTTTGCTACGGACAGCTATGGTGAAATTTTAGGAAATCAGTGTCCAGACATGTCCATTCCAAAGTTTTGATAACATAGCATACTCTACCGAACCAAACTATAGGTGCACCATCAGCTATATGACTGTCATAACTGTCAAATGTCTCATTACCTCATGTCAAGTCAAAGCTTTATTCATATTTATGTCACGAGGCTTCACTGTATGGGAAATGGTGGTACAACCCATTATTTATTGAAGGGATGGTGACAGACAATGTACCTGAGGAAGTCTGAAAAGTAAAAAATAACATTCCTCTCCCTTAACAAGGCCGTCTTGTCAAACATTTATGGGATAGAAAGAAAACAAGGGCAGAGGCATAAGTTTATTGACATGATGATTGGGGAGAGCTGTCACAGGATACAGGTTATGCAGAGAACTGAGAAAACCCAAGGATTGTGTTTGGAGGAAGTGCTTATGACTGAATCGCCTCAAGGTTGTTTTTTTTTTCTTCATATGAGCAACAAGCTCTGCTCGGTGGCGTTTTTGGGTGTGTGTGGGTGAAAACTCTGATCCCGTATCTGTTACCAACAAGTCGTGATGCTCCAGTTTCACTGCGCTGCAATACCACGTTTCCACTTTATGAAAGGAAAACAATTGACACTTTGTCATGCAAAATGACTGCTGGGAAAGGACAGAGAGTATTATGGGATAGATAGATGGATAGATAAGAGCTTTATTCATCCCCTTGGGAGAATTCAAGTATATTTAGTGTTGTGTAGTACATATTAAATAAACCGTATTGGTATTATGACCAAATAAAGAAGCCAAGTTATGTCATTTCAATATTATGATGCTATGGTTTTTTTCATGCTTGCTTGTAACAAAACACCATGGACTTGTAAAGAAACCCTGCAGTGTTAATGAGGCGCTACACTCTCTACAGACAGAAAAGGGGGCAGCCATTATTGAAGTCATAATAGTAGCTCATGATATAAGAGCCTTTTGTAATTCTAATAAATAATGCAGATGTCGTAGGTGTACACCCTCAACCATCATTTATAAAAAAAATGTTGCTGCAATTTAGCAAATGAGGCAAACAGCAGAATAATGCACGTCCATGTTGGTGCCTCAATTATTGATACAAACTCTAATTACACAATTATCAGGCAAATGGAGCTGGGTATTTGAGGGGCACATGTTGGAGTTCTCTGAAAGCCATAATTGGGATCTTATGGTCAGGGGCCGCTCATTAATTGACCCCTGCTGATCTGTGCTGAACAGAAACATCAATAGAGGGCTGTTAACTATGCAACATTCACATGCGCGAATGCACTGTAAATGAAGGTGGCAGCAGCCCCTCGGCTGGAGCTGTTGTCAGCTGTAACTGGTGGGGCGCTGGGGATGGGCTGGTAAACAGACGCTTTCTAAGCCTCCTGCCCTGCCACGAGATCACCAGACAATGAGAGGAGACGGCTCACACTCAGCAAGCTTCTTTCAGAGTAAAGAATGTGTGCCAGCGAGTGAGACGCAGTGCCTGCTGGGCTCTGTGGACTTCAGCCAGGCAAAGAGTGTCAAGAGGTGATGTCTATTAACTACTGACTGGACTAGAAGAGCAGAGAAGTTGGGATTCCGGCTGAAGGTAGCAGGAGGAAGTGCTTTTGTGCTCTTAAAATGATAGATGCCAGTGACAGTGCGAGCCGGAGCTTTGTGCCGTATGTAAACTTCAGCCTGGTGGCATCTTGCCTATTGGTGACATAGTGAGGGCAAAGAGGAAATGGATGGGTGTTGCACACGGCTAGCCGAGTCTGATGTTCCACCAAGGAATTGGCTCAGTGACCAGGCAGTTGTCCAGCAAGCTGTCTAGCGACCCCATCAACTAGACAAATGAACAAAGTGTTTGTGAAAGAACATCAGCAGGGGACACGCTGCATCTGGGGCTGAGCTAAGGTTTTCAAGCTTTTCAACAGCTCACTCTTTCTTTTTAGTTCCTTTTTTTTATCACCAGGGGATAGAACACACACTGAAAAGGAAAACATTTCCTACCAGCCAGTCTAAAGATAAGCCTTCGTTTTTTCCAGCAACCTCCTGTTGGTAAAGCACTATTTAATAGTCCTTTGACAATGTTCCCTTTCCGCTGGTAAAATGACTACACAACCTTTTCCCGTAGCAGAGGGCTCAGTTACTTAAACTGAAGATGAGAAGAGTTTGGTGATGGGAAGCATAACTCAGAAACGTTGCTTGAGTTTCCAGATGGTGGCCATAATGGCTGCAGGCTGAAACATATATTTAGACATACTGTGATTGAGAAGAAAACACAGGAGTGCAAAGGTCAGAATTTTTATGTCACTCATGATTATAAGTCACTGCAGTTCAAGACAATGGGGAGCGTTTAGATGATGCACCAGGGTACATGAGGGTCCGAGCTCCATCCTGTAAAAACACTCCGTCCTTAGGGACGTGTGGATTAATTGCTTGACCTTCTCAACTTCAGTGACTGCACAGACAGAACAGTAGGGTTCTCTTATGAAGACTGCATGAGCGAGATGGCACCATTTCTTTCCGTTTGTTGTACCTTGCCTCATGTTTGCATCATTACTTCTCTACCTACCTGCACATCCCTACTCTACCCCCAAACTGCCTCAAAAGTGCCTTAGAATTGGAGGATATTTTTTAAAGAATTCCCAAAAAGAACTTCAATTGAGGAGCAACAAGTGTCTGTCCTTTGCTTCAGCTGCTCAGAGTTCCAGACTCGCGGCTCAGTGTGTAGCGAGAAGCCTTCCTGTGACTCTTGTGAAACACCTTCTTGGAACTGAAGACCAGGAGCTTTAAATATGTATGCTAATTTTGGGGCTCTTTTTTTCTGGGGTCAGCGTGTGGATCTCTTTCACGGTCGTTAATGGAGGTGTAACTGGACTCAAGTGTGTAACGATCTGGTTACCCTGACATTTCATAGAGAGACCAGTGCAGCCACCAGGAGAGTGGACACTGGAATGTTACCCTAGAACTCAAATATAGATCTGAAGCGAGGCGTCACCTCTCTCTGGTGCCAGTGACACTGAGAGGAGGACTTGGCTAAATGATTGATTGAACCTCCTAATCTTGCGCCACATTGCTGCTCGGACAATGGAGTTAATAAGCTCTGTGACCTGTCCTAGTGTGTATTCAGTGACTATCATCCGAGTGGAAGTGTGAATAAGAGACTCATTCTTCATTGTCCCAGACGAGTCATGGTGGGAGTTCACACACTGTGTCTGGAGTCTGGAAAATTGCACTGCGACTCGACTCTCCAGACAAGGGAATAGCTGTCAACTCCCGGAATGTTCCTGTGAAAATAAACAATGCGCTCAGGCTGCTCTCTGCGTCTCCCCTCTTACCCGGCTTTAACCCTCCGCTCCGAGTCTTTATGCATAAAACAGTTGCGGCCGCATGGAGAGGGGAAGTAAATCAGGGTAATGTCTCCTCAAGGTTGGAGGCAGTCAATTCTGGCCCTGAGAGTGCCATCTTTCAACTCCTCAGCAAAAACATGTGTTCAAGGTATGGTTACAGGAGCCCGTCCAAGTCAGCCGCAGATCGTATTAATCACACGTCTTTCATCATGGCACTAAAAAAAGTGTTCAGCGTGGTTTTAGCAGCGCGTACAGCTTTGCAGCGATTTGTTTGTCAACTCAGGTCCTAATGCACATTTAGAGCCAGCTATGCACAGCTAGCTATTACAAATACCTTGCAGGAAATTTCTGAATTTTCAATTAAATAACATCCGTAGGACTTTGTATCTTAAACTCATGAAATTTTGTAAAATAATATGTTTGATTTCATGCATCTTATTGTAATTTAATGCATATAGTCGCCCATTTTAGCTCTTTATAAAATACGTAAGGCCAGGTTTAAACTAAACAGATTGAGTTCAAATCAAACATATTCATGTGATTTTGTAGGTAATGTATTCATTATGTTGTTATTCTCAAGGCTTCTTTTCAAAATTGCCACAGACAAAGAATCCATGATATCCTACAGAATATTATCAGTTGGCGACTCCCTCTCTTTTGAAAATATAAGCTACTTTTCAAGGATCCTTAGTGTTTGACAGGGTAAATGTTCTCACACCGTTCTATCATGGCCACTGAGATATGATAAGAGGGCGATGGCCTGAGCTGGCACCAGTGGTGAAGATGGAGCGTTCTCTGGTTTCGTTGCCTTGGCTTACATACAGAAGCAGCAGGGCCATCAACTTATCAGGACCCTGCTGTCATCGGGGGAATTTGCCGAGTGAGTTTGTTATCGGATCCTGGGAGCGGGTGGAAAAGCAGTCAGGTTGTCTTCCTTGACATGTGGTTTCGCCGCCTCTAATACGACTGTGATTACCAACACCCAGGGCTACTTGACGGCTTCTTGGAATCGTCTGAGCAATTGCTGAGAACACATGCTATTGATTAATGGCCCCAATAGATTAATAAGTGAATGACTTCTCCTCTCTTGCTCTATTGTCTTTAATATCAGCAAATCCAGGATAATACCTTCTGTATGGAGTATATTTTCTCTCTCTCTTCTCTCGGGAGAATCTTGATTGGTTGTTTTCTCGTCACCTGTGTGTGAAAAATTGAAGTCCACCCCATGAAACATCATCAATTTAAGTTGCGGCTCTCAGACGTTTCTGAGAGCAGCTTTCTCACAGGCAGTAATCGGGTGCAGAGAGCTCTTTATTTACTCATGTGCTCCGATCACGCAGGTCAAATACACAAGGCCCAAAGCAAATATTGGTCCAAGAGATCCGACTGGTATTTGATTATTTTCCTTACAAATGAAAGTTCATTATATCTGAAGGATTCCATCAGCTTGACTCCATATTCTGTCCCTACAGTTTATCTCAATCCCAGCACAGTGCATAAAGCAGGCTTACATTGAGAGAGAGCTTCAGTTCCTGCAGCCACAGCCGTTCTCTTCTGGATGAGACGAGTCACTTTGTCTAACAACCCTCAACCTCCCAAGGCTCACTTTATTTTCTTGTGTGAAACTCATTAAATAATTAAGTCCAATTACTGAATTACCTCATTTTCAGAAAAGCTTAGCTAAATTCCTTTGTTTATTACACATTATTCATTCTGTACTTTACAACCATGCCAGATCATCTTCAAAGCCCCAAAGGAAAAGACAAACGCTTTCCTCTGCTAGTATGTTGCTCTTTGGAGATATTGGAGAATGTGGAGTCTTTTCTCATGTGTTGAGTTTGTTTTGGCCCAGGCCGCAGCTCTCAGGCTGATAAATGGAGTGTTTAGAAGAGTTTATCCTCTTTTATTGGGGCACAGAAATCAAAATACTGAGACATGGAGAGGGGAAGGTTTCACTGGCCACAGCTGTTAGACGCAGGTCTGTTAGACATGACCATGGACAAAATTGCATATGATTAAGTTTAAGCCTGTATTTATTCTACCATCAGTTATATTTGGAAGGAATTCAAGCAAGACTGCTGCACCGGCAATCAATATCTCTTATCCCACGAAAGCTCCCGCCATCATTAAGTCAGACGCCTGACTCCTCACTCTGCACTCCCTCATTAACTTTGTATCATTTTATTCCTCAAAAAAACAGCAGACTGCCAAGGCATCTGATTAGTTTGTTGATTAACACATCTAAGAAGGATTTACAGCCATTGGAGCATTCAAGGTCAAGTTGACTTTCCCTGTCACCTCCTTAACGTGGCGTGAAACCAGTAATACATTCTGTTTAATGGAGTGACACAAGGCATCGTTGTGGGTTGGGCCAGATGGGTTTGATCGTGAGCACCGAGCCAGAAAGTTGATGCTGAGCAGCAGAAGGCCCGCCAGGAGCCCTGCTCTATTCCAATGCGCGGCCTGACAGCTAGCATTTTGCTGATGGGGACCTAATAAGGCCTGGCACGGGCTGACCCCGGCCCATGCCTGCTGACAGCCTCCAAAGCCGTCCCCCCTCCCCCCTCGGCCCCCGCCTCCACCACCCTGCTTGAGCCATCAGGCGGCTCCTTCATCAAGGAGGCCCATACGTCTCTTCACATTGAGCACTGGACTCTTATCATGGAAGCTGGAGTCCATTGCTCGTGTCAGATGGACTTAATGACTCAATCTATCTGATCAAATACAGGCTATGGCAATGGTATGCTTGGAATGGGATTGGGTTTTGTTTGGCAGAAGGGTGTGTGTGTGTGTGTGTGTGTGTGTGCGTGTGTGTGTGTTTGTGTGTGTGTGTGTTTTTCCAGGTCAAAGAAACATTTGTTTATATCTTCGCTGCTCCTCTTGCTAATGAAATGTTAATCAGTGTAATTGATAGAATTATGATTTATGTAACGGTGGGCTGAACATGACAGTTCTCTTCTTTAAAGGGACAGCAGACAATACTCTTCAGCTTTTTACCTCATTCAAATGTATGGCCGTAGGTTTCAGACTTACAGTTTTTAGTTTAGCTTCGGTTGTCTTTTATTTTGAGCTAAGGTGGGAGAGCTCAGCTGAACTCCTTATGGTCTAACCTCCTCATATCTGACAACTGTGAGCAGCGGAGACACGCACATGCCAATACTTGGCCCTCTAGAAACTGCAATACCTTCTACGCACTCTGACAAGTAAAGTCTTGACAGAGCCTTTGGCTTTGCTAATGGAAGGCAGACAAAACATTTTCTTTGCTTGATACTATCTGTTTGTACGAGTACGAGTCAAACGGATATCAAGAGTGGTCGGCAAGACGGAGAGCAGAGAACCGGAGGGGAGGGAGATTGTGACACATATCAGACAAGTGCTAATGAATGTAAACACTGGTGTGATAAAGACAACACAGCGTGAGGAAGCATGGCCTCTGTGGAGAGGGTAATTTCATTCCATTTTCCAAAAGCCCCTCGCCTTCTACTATCCCTCTTATCATCTACATCATGAGAGACAGGATGTGAAAACAAGTTCAGGATGAGTTGTGCCAAAGCAAGATGGAGAGAAAGAGACAGAGGGGGAGGAGCAGGGAGGGAGGACCTCCTATGGAGAACATGAAGGAAGACATTTACACTGGAACAGAGGTGAAGAACACTTGGGAGTGTTATTCTCTTAATGAAAAACCTGATATGCCCTTGTCCTGGTCTGGATGGAGTGTTTTGGATGGAGTCAGTGGGGAGCTGATTGAATTTGTCTGATTTCAAAAACACAGTTAGCTGAAGGAGGAAGATAAAAGGTCTCAAAGAGGCGTCTAATTACACACTTTAGTCTCTCTTATAAGTTGGACTTTCCTATTTATTTGTTTACTTCATGCTGTTTCCTTTGTTGGGAGCTGAGACCTCCATGTGTTGTGTTCACTTTCTGACTGCACCTTGGCAAGGAAAGCTCCAGGGCAGAACATTTTCATAATCGGTGTGACATCACTCTGCATAACAATTAGACACACAAACTCCACACGCTGATATGTGACTTCCGTTGACCCTCATTAGTCGGGCCCACACACACACACACCCACAGCATTTGTGCATAACAGAGTGTGCTAACCTCGGGCCATGTCAAACTCATCCATCTCTGACAGACTGATCACCATCCACTCGTTCAAGGTTCCTACTATTCCGCTTGGAGAGATTTTCTTGGCAGATAAGAGTAAGATTTGAGATTTTAAGATATCAGTTGGAAACAAAAAGTTAATTTCCTTTAAATGATGACATAATGAAGCCAGTTGAGTCTCGTACTTTGTTCTTTCCCATGTTCCTCAGTTTTATGGCCGCTCAAACTGATTCAAGTAGGCCATAGAAACACTCATCATTGTAAAATGTGCTCTACTTCTCACACATCTAAACATACTCTGAATGAACCATCCCTCATTCAGCTTTTACTGAGACAGACCTGCTAAATCAAACAGGAAAACGTTTTAGTTTCGGGGGAAATCAAAACGGTTTCATTCATTTTAGGTTGAAAGGTTTCGCTCTTATTTCTAAACACACAAACCTCCCGGCACAGAATGCAAATCACCTGGCAGAGACCTGAAAGTTGAAACACTGAAAAGAGAAGGCACGGCTTTGGAAAATACATTTTTTAATCATCATACATGTTAAACTTTAGGTTTGAGGGTTTTTTCCCCCCCCCAGACTTGTTAACAGGATCTGTCATCACGGGCCCAGACGTGTGCCCCCTCTGGCCGGCGCTCCCTGGGTCCCCGGGGACGTCATTTCTCATACCCTCTTGGAAAACACAATATACAAACTTTGTTATACAGGAGGACCACCAAGTGAGAGGAGACAGCAGCCACTACTCACAATGTGCTGCATTCATTAAAAAAAGGGCTTATCCAAAATAAACATCAACGACTCTCATATAAATAAGTCTGGGCCAGTGTGTACTTCAATAAGGATAAGAAACAGGGGGATGCATGCAGATAAAACACTATTTCCTGCCGTTCAACCAGCAGCGAGATGGTGATCGACCGGTCTCTACTTAGTTTATGACGACTCCCATTAAGGCGCCCTCGTGAATGAGAGCGAGCGGAGCCTGCGGGAAGACAAAGAGTGGATTTTATCTCCTGAATCTGTCCCAGCTGTACGTTATATTGTACGTTATATTTACATCTGGCTGCTTGAGACAGCGATCCAACTCCAGCCACATATGCATGCGGTTTGTCAGATTGGATTTCATTCCATCACAATGCCTTATGTGTCAGTCGCTGCGATACACTGGCTACGTGTCCAGGATGTAATGTATCCCGCCGCTTACCCAGTGAGCGCTGACATACAGTCGGCTCTATCCCCCTGTGACCTCGCACGGGATGCAAACGTCATGTATGGCGCCGTCGAGCCAACAAGCAAACAAAGGATGGCAGATGCAGATGCAGACATCGATCTGTTTGGACTATAAACTGGAAATTTGATATAAATAGTTTTTAAATCAGTGAGAAATGAGGAACTTTTAGTGAGGAATTTATTCCTGGCCGGCTCGGTCTGAATAAGCAGCGACATTAAAGCTAAATCACCTTTGGACCAAACTGGAGCCGTTTCCCCCTCCAAAGCTTTCCAGTCTGTCATAACATCATTTCTCAGGCCGTATTTTCACTGGAAAGGTAACAGGCACCCAAGCCATAACCTGTCCCTTCCTTGGCTGTTGTCATGACAGCATAAACTGTGATGTTTGTCCTAGTTGTATGTCGTATAACCTGCACACAGTGAGAGGACAGCGATGGTTAGAATCAGCAGTTTAGACGCACAGCTGCATCTCAGGGCTCAGACGAGTTCTCTACCAATGCCACTCAGAAACCTGCTTGCTTACTTTGAGCTCTCAGCCCATCTTGATTTACACCTGTAGAGATGCTATAGAAGTGAGTGATTGATTGTGAGTTTGCAGATAATGGCGTCTTTGCCTCCACAGTCATATCTAAGCACATGTTTGACATTGCCCACAGCTCACACAGTAAATAATATTTGCCTACTTGTCTAATATTTGCCTTCGTGTCAATGTTTTATTCATTGGACATCTGTGCCACTTGGAATCAGCCTGAAGCTTCAGAACTTCAGAATTATTCAATTAAAACAATGTAAAATTAATGCAGGGGTAGTTACCTTGTTTTTTTTTTTCAAATCTTATTTTGCCACACAAAAAGCTCAACCACGTAACAATGCATCAATAATCTCTCAATGCTGCATCACCTCAACTGCCACTCACGGGCCGGTCTGGGGCCCGTTAGCTTCCCTGATTTGAAATATTAATACAGGTTAGCCTTGTGAGATGCAAAAATGCAGACTGGGGTTCACGCCCGGCACCAGAAGCAAGGCCGCAGCTTGACAAGGCAAACAAGAAGCTCCTAAATAAATGATGAGCATAAAGGTTTGGACGTAGCCTCCGACATGACATATGCAGCGGCTGCAACCCTGACCCAGGATTTCAACACTCCGCCCGTCAGCGTCTGGGGGGAACACAGAAAATACGAAATCGCAATTACGTGACGGCTCGGAGCGTTACTCAAGAACACACTCAGGATAATGTGTGTGTACCGCCGCAATTATACAGCTCCGGGCCATGAGCAGAAAGCCGGGGATGAAGTGGGAGGCAAACTGATAAATAGTCAGAACCCTTCACACCTAAGCTCCCTCCCTAACCCCCCGTATCTGTCTGTCTCAGTCCACATCCCTGTCTCTCTGACTCTCCTATTCCTGGTTGGGGTCAGCTCCGGCCGCACCGCTGATGGTTGATGCTGACTGGTTGTATACTGTGGATGCACCGAACAAGGAGAGCGTGTCAAAGCTGTGGGGCTGTGTAAGATAATGTTTACTTACAGTTGTGTACTTCATAAAGCAAACGTGGAGAGGAGTTCAAGACTCAGACAAATGTTGTCTTTGGCACATGTGGAACAGGGATCTGCTTCAGATTTCACTTCCACCGTATGATCTTGGAGCTTAAGCGCGCGGCAGTTGTTGGCATGCCGACCCCGAATGTCGAGTCAGAAATACAGGTAATTTTCACTATATTGAGAGCCGGCGGATTTCCTGTTCCCTTTCGTATACTGGCGGTGTCGCTGGAGTGAGCGGACGCAGCGTGAAGCCAAGGCCTCAGTGAGTCCAGGACCTCAGTGAGTCCAAGCTTCAGTGAGTCCAGGCCTTAGTGAGTCCAAGCCTCAGTGAGTCCAGACCTCAGTGAGTCCAGGCCTCAGTGAGTCCAAGGCCTCCCTAAGCCTGGATCGGCCAGAGATTTGTCCAGATGAGCTGCTGGAAGTCATGTAGGCTGAACAGGCCCCAAGATCTCACTGTCATTCAAACCACCTGTGTGTGTGTGTGTGTGTGTGTGTGTGTGTGTGTTTCAGTGTTTGGGTTTATATTCTTTGGATGAAAAAGGCCTGCACAGCTTAAGAGTTGGCTTCTGAGACTTGAGCAAACAAATGGATGACGTCAGCGTTGGGGATGTGTTTGTGTTCTGGGTAATGGAAGAAGAGATGGAAGTCTTCATTTAAACAAACACAGATAACGTTTAAAAAAGGCTCTATTTTAATAACTCCATTTAAACAACAGAGATTACGGTAATGTTGGAAGATGGAACGTTGTTGTTTCTGCAGTGGGAATGCTCTGAGTGATTCCCATCATGGCTCCGCCCCTTTTGGAGAGCTGAGGCACAATCACACAGAGGAGTGATCACATAAGGCACATAAACATAGGAATACAGTGGGAGAAGCCGTGGGAAATGTCCCATAGGGTAGTACTTGGTGTAAAAACATCATTTGTGATATTTCACATTTGTTGACAAAGTGTTAAATGTCATTGAGAACGTCAGAGAACCTTTTGTGTTCAGTGAGAGGAGGCAGTGCAGGTGCCAGGCCCAAAGGAAATGATGTCGCTTTAACAGAAACTAACTGTACTCACAAGAATGTCTTCATGTCAGAATGAGGCAATGGTGTGTTTATGAGATAAGGTCTTAGTTTTGTCCTTGTTATTGTATTAATGAGAAAGAAATGAGCGTTTAGGAGAAATGTCCTCGTTTTAATCTGGAACCTTCTGGTTATAATGAGAAGCTGCACTGATTGTACATTTCTTTCCTCCCTGGCAGCTCTGTGCTTCTGTATTTTAGCCTTTATTCACCATAAGAACATCATGCTTACCTTTTCTCCTGAATTTTCCAGCTGTTTGGTTGGAAACTTGCCGGCTATTCAGCTCCTCAGCTCTCTGTCCTGGCGGTTTGTATTTATGCAGCTGCATGAATTCAGCAGAACATCATTCATCATTTTTCTAATTATATTATTTGCGTATTTTAACAATGCGTTGCCAAATTGGAAAACTCTCCCAGTCAGAGTCTTGGCCTGCACCTCACCCCGCCTGTGTGTCCAGGCTTGATCTCCCTTCATTAGACCTCTGCTGTATCTGAAGCTAAACTTCCCTAAGCCTCACAAACGGCCTCTTTGTTGACTGTGTTTTGTCATTAAATTCCCTTCACCTTGTTCATCGTTTTCACCTAAAAGCAGAAAATAATTGGGGAGAAA
The DNA here is from genome assembly GCF_046128005.1 of Genypterus blacodes. NCBI lineage: Eukaryota > Metazoa > Chordata > Actinopteri > Ophidiiformes > Ophidiidae > Genypterus > Genypterus blacodes. Next base: position 1,793,074 of record NW_027467132.1, on the reverse strand, counting down.
AAAAATCAATTACACGTTTGCACTTTTGTGTGTGTGTGTGTGTGTGTGTGTGTGTGATTGGCTTCTCAGCGCCGGCACCTAATTAGATTAACCTCAAAGGGAGACGGGCTGGAAGGCGGGCCGGGCCGCTCGCTGCTCGTCCCATGATTAGGGCATCGATTTATTCAAATGGGTCGGTCAGTCGGCCAGGCAGGAGGGTCTCTTGTTTACGCCTCACTCACACTGCTTCAACAATCCTGCTTTGCACTTCATGGAGGACTTAATTAGCTGTGAATGAACAAGTGTTTCTGAAATAGAGTTAGTGGAGATAAATGGAAAGATGTAACTAACAGGAGAAGAAACTGTTCTGTATTTTAGTTTATTAACATGTGAAGGTGGATTTAGTGCCTCAGCATCAAACGCTCACGTTGCCTCGGCCATCTTGTGTCAGCGCTGTTCAAATATAACTACACCTCTGTTTCTCGTTCATACACACGCACACATACGACACGCTTGCATGAGTGGATCCAAATGGAACACGGGATGTTGACAAAATAATACAGTAGTGAGTCATAGTGACCTAAAGCAGGAAAAGGTAAACAAACAGCAGAGGCCAGGGGTTCAGAGTCCAGTGCCTCCTAATCCTCCGAGTGGGCCTCCCAAAGAATCTGCTGCCACCGTGGGTCAGCAGGATATCCTGACACTGAAGACACTCCTGCTGTCAGCAAGCTCCTCACCATCACACTGAAATATGTTCAGCAGCAGGTCTGCAGCCTCACTGACCCGATCCTGAGCCGGGTCAGAACACAGCATCACGCTCTCATGTCCTTCTGTAGGTCTTTCTGCTGCTGATTTGTAGGCTGATACTCGTAAACACAATCTGAGAGAAGAAGATGAAGATGAATTTAAATCCTTTTTTTCCTGGTGTTCCTTCCTTTCCCACCCACAGAGTTCTGTCTGGGCACAACAACAAACATTCACATCCAAACTTAGATGAAATGAAATTTGGCAACAAATCTATTTATCTCCAAATGTGATGTGAACATAATTAGACTGAAATCAGCATGAATCTCTCTTGGCTCCTCACTCTGAGTTACAGATTGTGAGACTGTAGATCGATGCACTCGACGGTGTGAATGATTAGTTTTCTTATTATCAAGTAGATTCCCCCCTCAGTCGATCAGTCGATCCCTCACAGGCCAGTGATCTGAGCACACAGCCTGGATACGTCCTGATCAATGGAACCTGATAGTTGATCATTGTTTAGCAGTACAAACCTTCCTGTCCAGCAGAGGGCGCTCTTCTTACTGTGCAGGTTTTTGGCGGCAAACAAAAGTAAAGTTGCCAAAAAGCTGTAGTGTATTGTGAGGAGATGACTTCATATTGGAGTTTGTCAAATTCAAATGATCAGACAATAACTCTCTTTGTTGCTTCTTCCATTGTTGTGATGATTTGATTGGTTGCAGTGAAACAATGCGACTGTAACACAAACCTCAGCGTGCAGAACGTGACTGAATATCTCTCCACTGGTCCACCGTCATTCCCACACGCCGGCTCACACTCAACCTGAGCTGTGGGTTGAGATGTGGGTTGTCATGCTGCGTGTAACACAAATCCCAGATCTAATCTATCACTTTACACTCCACAATGTCTCTTTTGTTCAACCAAACAGTTTGATGTTCCCCTCCGGCAACAGATTGTCATTATTTTCAACTTGATGTAACCTGGGACTGACTGACTGACTGACTGACTGATGGTTGTAAATGAAACACAGCAGTTTAATTATGGAGCTTATTTGAGCCGTGAACGTCTCTGTGCCCCGATTGTTGTTCTAAGTGACTCTGCAGTTTGCTGACGCTCCCTTTCTGACCTGCTGATGGAAGCAACTCACGACCTTTCAGAGGGAACAAAGGACCGCAAGGACCCCCGATTCAACAAGTTCACTATCTAACGCATGCAACAAGCAGAAATGGAAGTAAACTAATAATGCTTAGATACACGGAGATCTCACAGAATAGACAATTAGATAATAGGAGCGGGTTTGTTTAGCTTCTCTCACGCTAAGCTGCTTATCTGCTGTGTGAGTGTGTGTGAGAACGTGGCGCGTCAGGGTCGTTCCATTTGTTGTGTTATCTGAAGAAATATTTCACGGGGCAATCCAAACAGTGTGTGAGTTCAACCTGAGTAGCAGGAGAAAGAGGAGATCTCAGGCAGCAGAGCGCCTTGAGCCTTAAGACAACACGAGTGTTTAGCTGTGTTCTTTAGCTCGCTGTTATCACTCACAATTACAAATACTGTTTGGATTCCCGCACTCCCGCTCATATTTCTGTTGGACTGGCAGCTCACTGATGGGAGGACTTCCCCCGGGGAGTCTGGCAACGCAGCCGTTTTCAATGTGTCTGATCCTGCTGCTCTATCCGGAGCCCGCTGTAATTGGCAGCCTCTCCTCGCCATTGAGTTATTACATTTCCCCTCTCGGCTATCCCCCGTACCCCTGGGAGCACTTCACACTGCGAGCAGGTCCCGCGCGTACACCCCCGCCCCCCCCCAACCCGCTCTGGAGGACGAGCTGGACCTGCAGTATCGTGTCCTCGGTGTCAGCACCAGCCTCTGCCCGGCTCTCCCATAATGGCTCATCATAGAGTTTTATAATGAGGCACTCGGCGCTGTGCATTATCATTTTACACATACCTGAGCCTCCTCAATTAATGCACCAGGATGGCTACTTTACATTTAGAGAGGAGAAGAAAACAATTATGTGCTAATGTGTTCGCCAAAGGGCTTTAACGCGGCGCTTTACAAAGACGGCGCCGCAGAAAAGGTGCAGAGGAAAAAGAGAAAAGCTTTACTTTTCCACAGGATGCAGATTCCTTTCAAGCTGACATCTCCTCTGAGCGGCGCAGCCGTGATTTATTCTCCTCTAAAGTCACCCAAAGTCGAAAATAAACACAGGTTCAATGCCTCCCAGTGTCACTGCTGTGTAAACACGCAGACCTGCCTGCAATTAAGAGTCCCGCTCTCCTCCAGCGGCGCTGACGTGGTGCCTGTGCAGGGGAGCGGCGGCGGCGTCAGGAGGCAAGAGGCCACGCTCCGCTTCCTGCACATTTTTCCTGAGGAGTAATTACCGCCGCTGTTTGTACGATTAAGAAGTTCCATATCCTTGCAATTTCCATATTGTTGACTCATACTTGGACGGGAGGTCGGGTCCACATTTGCAATCTGGTGGCTGGATGGAGAACGCAGATGCTGATGATGTCTCACGTGAGGAACCGTGTGAGGAACGCGTCTGTGATCTGCCTTTCCTCCAGCGTAGCGTCCTTATGTTTACCCTTTACTTATAGATTTAATTCAGCGTTTCAATGTTTTCAACGACTCCAATCTGTAAAGAAAATAAAACCTGGGCTTCTCTTTGCTGTTCCGCTTGATGCAGCCAATTTACACACTCTGTGCGTATTAGAGGAACGCTCCAGTACGGAAAGGAACGGCAATTTGTCTCAACACACAGAGCGAGTATGGAGACGCTAGCCGCCTGTACAAGCATGTAAACACTTCCTCTTCCTCCTCTTCTGCATCTACAAGAAGGCAACAACTTATAAACCAAGAGTCTGATGATGATGGGAAAGGAAAACAGATCTGAATATCATAAAGTGTGAGCTTGTAGTTGAGTTATGTTCCTTCATTACAGGGATAAGAAGAGGAAGTGATGTGTTTAGGCAGTAGGAGATGAAGATGAAGCCAAATAGAGTTTACAGGTGGGGCCTTGTCATTCTCCATAACTAAACTACAGTCTAGACAGCATCCTGAGTGGAAACCTATATGAGACAGAGAGGACAATTAAGGATGTTTGAGGCTTTGTCAGACAACTGGGGCATGGATTGGGTGGGAGGGAGGAGAAATGTGATATGAGGAGGAAGGAGCACTTGAAGGAGAGAGAGACTTCCTGAAGCTTTCCTGTGGGTCGCAGTCCTCTGGGCCACTGTCACTTTGAGGAAGAGGACGTTTGTGGAGCTGACAGGATCATTCAGAGTGTTTGGGCCTCAGCATACTCCACCTTCATCACCTTCACTATGTGTCCCGCATGCAAGCATCCCTGTTCACACACTCGCCTGTGTACTGTGGGGGAGACACATCAAAGTGTTTTTATAGTTAAGTTGCTGTGGTTAATAGTAGAGGAACACACACTTTTTTATATTTGTAATTCATTGTTAATGTGTACATGTATGGTTTGCTGTATTGGGAGCTGTCACAGGCAGGTTGTGGAAGTTATGCAACGTAAAAAGAGAGAAAAAGAGAAACACTGATCCCCCCTCCATCTGTTGCAGCTATCTCTCTCTCTCTCTCTCTCTCTCTCTCTTTCTCTTTCTCTCTCTCTCTCTCCGCCTCTCTCTCCCTCTCTGTCTCTTCCAATCTTGAAGAGCAGACAATCCACAAGTCATTGGGTCATATTTCATCATCAGCTGCCGGTGTGTTCCACGCCTGTCTTCCCCATCCTGAGATATGAGCAGTGAGTGAGAGAGAGAGAGAGAGAAAGAGAGTGTGTGTGAGTGAGTAGATAGGCATGTGTGTGGAGTTCATGTGTGACACAAGGCTTTGACTGTAAAAGAAAACATTGCACTTAGTTCACAGCCGAGGAGCGAAAATGTCAAGTCATGAACACCGTGTGTGTGTGTGTGTGTGTGTGTGTGTGTGTGTGTGTGTGTGTGTGTGTGTGTGTGTGTGTGTGTGTGTGTGTGTGTGTGTGTGTGTGTGTGTGTGTGTGTGTGTGTGTGTGTGTGTGTGTGTGTGTGTGTGTGTGTGTGTGTGTGTGTGTGTCAGATTTAGCTCTTAATCACTTTATTTAGTGATTTGTCCGTTTTCTTCTTTAAAAATAGAGGGAGAATGAATTCCAGCGTCCCACTGAAAGGAAACTTTCTCTCTCCCAGCAGATCGCACCGACTGCTACATCCAGTTTTAGCTTTTGGTGGCTCCAGATGTTTCTCATAAGCGTCCACAGGAGGCTTTGGTAGCAGTTGGCAACTCTGATTCATGTCCAAACATAAATGAGAGAGTTTGAGACGGCGTGGGTTAAATCCTCACACTCACATGTGTCGGAGAGCTTTAGAGATGGAGGAGTTTCTATAGTTACCATGCGTTCACTTTACCCCCCTTTCACCTTTTAGCACATTAACCAAACCTGACCCATAACAACGCTGCCTAGCAACAACACCAGGTGCGCCCTGTTTCTTCAATCTCTAACACGGGCCGACGGAAAAAATATGGATTTTAATAAGTCCCTCCAGAGTGAGAGCCTGGGAAAGAGAACCTGAGTGAGGCGTCCTGTTTATGACATCAGATCCCTCTGAACGCTTCATCAGGACAAAATCACATTTAGTGGAAAACTGACAAACTTCCTGTCTTTGTTGACGTCGCTGATGAAGAGTTCCTTTGACTTCTCCTCTTCCTTCAGTCTTAGATTCTGTAAAGTAGCACCCGACCCTCATTTGCTGCTGCCGGTCCCTCAGACTTTAACGGTCCCTGCTTGAGTCCAAACTGCTCCAAAAAGTCCCAATTTACTCTCGAGTGTCATTCCAGCTCTGCTCACATTAACATTGATTCCCAGTTTTCTGCGATGTACTGCTCAGTGCCATTTCCCTCACATGCTTGCTTAACTTAAGCTTCTCAATTATTCAGACCCGGGTCAATACTCTACAGCCTCCCGTGAGGAAAACCAGGAGCTAGAAATCTGGATTATGGATTTGTTTCAATTTATGTGTGGCCACCCAACCAAGAAAAGCTGCGGGAAAACAGCAAAATGCGGCTAAGTGGTGAAGCCGGGTAGCTCAGACCCTTCGTCCGCTTTAACTCCTTCTTCTTCTTTAGCTTTCGGCCAATTATTACACAGCCAGCGCCGCTCTGTCAAAGGCGCCTCTCTCATTAGCTCGTCCCCGGCTCGCTCTACAGGCTTAATGAACAGGGGCCTCCATTACCCAAGTTTACCTCCAACTTTAACAACAAGGCGGCGTTAAGAGCGAGCGCTGATAGACGAGGACGAGTCACACATCAGTGGAACGCCTAACAAGAAGGAGCGGAGACAAAGAAGCGACGCTCGCGAGCAGGGAAGGGAAACTTTCATTCGGGGAGTAAACTATTTTCACAGAGTTGAGTTATGGTTTCCTGTTATGGCCTGGCTCCCCCTAGTGGTGATCGTGGCAAGAACACTCAGGCACCTGCTGGAAAACACTTCTTTAGAGAATTACCTATAGCTTTCCTAATTCAGATGTAAACACGATCCACATAATAACATCAGCAGAGACACAGAGTTACTTCCTGGCATCTTAGAAACCAAAGTCTATGTCACAGCTTCATTCTTTAAGGTAACTGGTGTGAAGCAGAGAGTCTCCACTCTCCTCTCTGCCTGGATCCTATTTTTACCTCTCCTGTCTGTTCCTCTCATTACCTGCAAGCCTTAGTAATGTCCACAGATACATAACTCACTAGTTAATCTTGAAGTGAGTGTTTTCTTTCCTTTTCTTTCCCCCTTTACACATACATCATCTGCCCTGACTGCACCGGTGTCATTACTGTGCAGGCCTCACACACATTTCATTCACAGTTTGGTCTAACCGAAGACATGATTTACACCTAATGGTCAAACTTGGCCTCCAACATGTTAAGCCCGTGTGCAGCTGCTCTTCATCATGCAGTAGGTGTGTTTTTAATAATAACCCCCAGGCTCCGCCCCCCTCAGGTGTACCAGTGAGTCAGAACACTTCAAACCAGGGTCCAGGGTCCGGGGTCGGGGCTCTGGCACTGCAACCTATACCTAAATGTCTAAATTCTGCTATTTAGAGTGTATATCTGCGTGTGTAAGAGTGTGTGTGGTGTAATGTGTGTATCCCTGATGTGTGGTGGACGTCTCTCACCAGTTAACTCTGCAGGCTGTGGTGTTCCTCCCTCATTGGCCCAGCGTACCAGTGTGGCCTCGAACCGTGGGCCCGCTGTCCACGGAGCCAAAGCCCGAATTAGAGATGGCGGTGAAGCTTACCATAGGCCTTGTTGTATTTAGGTTGGCAGAGGAACAGGAGCTTCTCTCAAGTCCTGTTTACAAAAGGCTCCAGGCCACATTTGTGGGAACGCTGCCTGCAACGCTCACGTAAACAAAGGCTCCTACTCGCTCTGAAAGGCCCGTCACTCTCTCTGCCTCTCTCTCTCTCTCTCTCTCTCTCTCTCACTCTCAGACAGGCTTCAGTCCAATAATGTGATGTTTTGGTTTAAAATTAGATGAGAAACCCTCTTGGATGGAACAACGCTGCTTCACCCACAATCGGTTGTACTATATGGAGTCAATTTGTGTTGCTGACCGCTGTCATTGTGTTTTAAAACCTTTCCTTAAGGTGTAAAGCTACGGCACAGAGTGGTTTCATAGTGTTAGTGCATGTTTCTAATGCCGAGTCATGATTTCATCGCATCCTTTCACATCTTAACGCAGGATAACCATTGTTTGTTGCAGGACAGAACAATGGCCTCAGTGAGCCGATCCGGTGACCAAACTGTGACTGAGCCTCATATTTTCAAGGTTTTTGCTTCTTAGTTCCAGACAAAATACCAAAACTCAAGATCATAGCAGGATGATTAAAGGAAAAACCCGAAATGAAAAATAATAACAGAGAAAGAGTTTAAAATAGCGCATGTTAAAATATATGGCAGGGAAATCCTATCCCCGGGAGAGGGTCAGACATGTAATTTGAAACAAACAGGAGAGTTAAGTGACATGTAGGGAGTAATTATAGAGGCCGAATAGACAGAATGAACTGAAATAATAAAATACCACCTAAGCCTGTCAAGAGCGTTCTGCTGTGGACGGAGGGAGAGTAGCCTTGGGTCTAAACGGGGCAGGAACCACCCAGACCAGCGCTCCGGCTTTACGGGAAGACTAGAGGAAACATTGGAGGGGGGGGGGACGAGGCGAGGGGCGCAGGAGGTGAAGTCAGGTCCTCACGTTTCTGCTTTCACCTCAGATAGAAAGAACTATTATAGAATTTATCAGCAAAATCTTCATCAAATCTTCATTCTGGCTGAAATCCACTTTTCTGGAGCTTAAACACTAAACAGGCGGGAACAAATCATCCTAAACTCGATTGACCTGTTTGAGTTATTAGGGCGGTACAAGTGTAATGTTGTTTGGGAGAGAAGGACTCACATAATCCACGGGAAGATTTCATCATCTTTGTCATCATTAGTCTCTTGAATGTGGCACATCAAAGGTCATAACACTTAATGCGAGCGCCGTCCTCGGCCCGTGTGAGCGTTGTGTCACATTACCGTCGGCCTGATGGATGGCGTCCTCTTTCATCCGGAGCTGCTGCTCCATTAGTGAACGCTGGCTCCATTTTGATTGATCGCACATGGGCTCAAAGTGGAAGTAATGGATGAGGGTGTGTGTGTAGTTTACGAGCCGTATCGCAGTTTATGTGATCGCACCCCCCCGCCCAACCTTTCATATGAGCCCCCTGACACGTCTGTCACTGAGGAGGACAGACAGCTGGGTGACACTGGTGCTCCTCATCTATGTAGAGCCAAGGGACACCTGACAAGTCATCATGTGGACACCAAGTGCATGCTGGTCCGCCGGTCCACGGAGGCCATAAAACAAGGACCAGGTTCAGATGTCGTCCCTCTGACCTGGAGGACTGTGATACAGGTGTGACCCCATCAGTGAGCACAGGTGTGTGTACCTGGGTGTGACTGTAAGCTCTATATCACATCACTACACACATTACACTGTGTAACTTTAAAAGAACATCAGTATAGCACTGAAGAATGAAGTAATGTTAATGCATAAAGGTCCCAAAGTAACTCAGTAAGGTGTTAAAGCCTCTGTCAGTGCTGCTGAGAGAGCTAGAAGATGCAACAGCAGGACAGGAGGGCTCACTGATTGGTTTGACAAGTGTGAAGATGATGTAAGTCACATTCTAGGAGCTCAACTGACACCAGAGCTCAACCAAATTTAACCCCGAGCCAGAACGAGTAGACTTGATCCATCTAGGTTCTGCTGCTTTGTGGGCCCGATGCCTTAGAAAGACTCTTTTTGTCACTTTGTCTCCTTTATTATGCCTCATTACAAAAGTATTACATTTGCTTCCCTGTAGAAACCGTAACTTTTGTATTCCAGGAACAACAGTTAGAGACAAACTGCCATCTCCTGTCTGAGTGTGTCTGAAGACCAGAGGGCACAGACCCAGAGCTTATCTAGGATCAGTCCAGACCATAATAAGTTCAATCACACCGCTGACAGCAACATAAACCCGGCGTCCCCTTCTGTCTCCTCATGTGCCTGTTAAAGTGCACGTGTGTGTTCCATCAGTGTGAGCATGTCACTCCTGTAAACGCCACTTAACTGGATTTTCCACAGACGGTTTGAAAGGAAGGGGAGAGAAAACAAGCACTCGGCCTGACCACATGTGTGTGTGTGTTGGCGTGAGAGGCGGTGATTCACATCATGAGGGGATGAGGATGGGTCATTTCCCCCTTAAAAGCTGTGGTTGACTCTATTTTTCCTCATTATTTTCTCTCGGTGAGGAGATGAGCCTGGGTGAACACACACTTATAACATCAACATTAGAAGTAATAAGACGAGAATATGGTGCTTTAATGTTGCTGAGCATATAAGTGATGTTTGTTTATGTTGGTTGAGCTGAACACTGAGAAGCTGCAGGATGGTGTGAGACCCAGGTGTGAGACTTTGCTGCCCCCTTGTGGCCGCTCACACACATTGCGCCACATCACAGTTTGGAATGAGAGTGAAACATTCCCTGCAAGACTGTTTACCTTTGGACTGTATGTGATAATATGGAAACAATAGAAGAAGAGTAGTGGAATAGACTGAAGTTTGAGTTGTTTTAGTCTCTTAATATCTCACAAATCAGGAAATGGACTGAACCACTGTTTACCCCGACGATCAGATCCCAGATCCCAGACTGTAGTATAAGTTTACTCGTACATTTATAAGTCCACATACTTTGTTTCTGGTCAAAACTTCCCCTTCTCCTCTCCTGCACCTCCTCAGACGAGGTGGAGGAATATGAGAGGACTTATTTCTCCCCAGCCTCTGAGCACCAGCAGTGTTTTCTCTTCAGATTGATGGCCCACTGGGATCGGCTGCGTTCAGAGTCTGGCCAGAGGAAAAGACTCCTCTGGGACTCGGGCTTAATAGAGATAGCAGACTTTCTGGCATGGCCTTGTCTGAAAGTTATTTCATCGTGAGGGGCTGAGAGGGACTGATGTCTGAGTGTGTGTGTGTGTGTGTGTGTGTAAGAGAGAGAGAGATGTTCCTCTTCTCTGTTTGGTAACCGGTCCTGGTTTCTCCTGTTACAGCAGTACAGGAGACAAAAAGCTGAATTAGCAGGATTAGACAGAAGATGCTTCCTCTCATGTTGGCTTAAAATGGAACACGTCAAAGGTTCCATTATTCTATTTAGCTATATTTAAATAAATGTTTTCTTTTGAGTTTTATTTCTTAGGAGGACTCTTTAGTTTTCGTCTCAAACACACGCACGCACGCACGCACGCACGCACACACACACACACACACACACACACACACACACACACACACACACACACACACACACACACACACACACACCCACCCTGTTAAAATAGATGTAAATAATGCAGAAGTTGTAGCCGTTGACTGAAGCAGCAGCGTTTGTCACAGTGATGCTAGCTGTGTCCCAGTTCTAATGGAAGCAGCATTAGAGTGAAGTGCTCTGCTGTACAGCTGCTTCCTGTCAGGATGTCTGAGGCTCATTAGTGCTGAGATGTGATGGGATGTGTTGATTTCTCACTACTTGAGACGCTCATGCTCCATATTTTCACACTGAGCCTCCTGTAAACTCCAGAATGTAAACGATCCTCACAGCGTATAGACCATAAATGGACTCGTTTGTATCCGTGGTAACCCTCGTGTTCCTTATCAGGTGACATACAGGCGTGATCATGAGACGTCTGTGCTCAGATCCCTGTCAGAGACGCACATGTTCACTAAAGTGCCGTGTGCTTTGGCGTGGAAACACCAAAGTGATGCGCAAAGCCCGTTCAGAGAACTGGAACACTGCAATACGAAGTTTACATAATAAGAAGAACAAGAAATAATAATAAAGGCAAATTACTGCAACTAAACACACACACACACACACACACACACACACACACAAACACACACCCACGCAAATATCTGTTTCAGAAAAGAGTCAACTTTTAAATGAATCCCAAAAACTAAGTTATGCCACAGCTCCAATCCTTCATGTGGCCCCTGACCTTCAGAGTGGAAGGAGGTGGAGCTTCTCCCCTCCATCCTTCATCCAACTCCTCTGCTTCACTGCCTGATGCTCTCCATTGTCTGCAAGTAATGAAAACTGCATGACACAGCGAAGCATTACACACACAGCATTACTGTGGTATTACATAGCAAATCATGCAGCAAGGACACACACACACACACACACACACACACACACACACACACATGCTGGCTGATTGCAGGATCTACGTCCCTCTAGAGGCCGGCCTTAACTTGGCCATTTCTCGTGGCTCATCCATCACAACCTGTTGCCAAGGGCCTGTTGTTAAGGAGGCCAGAGATCGAGCCCTCTGTGGCACACACACACACACGGCACTGATGAAGATGAGTGGGGTCTGCTGGATGTGAAGATCAGGGCCTGATAGTAATGGGTGTGTGTGTGGGATGTTGTGACTAACAGATGGGAGTGATGGACGCTGACCTCATCTCTGAGAGAGAGAGAGAGAGAGCGAGAGAGAGAGAGAGAGAGAGAGAGAGATGTCTCCACTAGAAATGACCGATGTGTTCCTGAACGCAGCAGGAGAATAAACGGCCGTTCTTCATCTCTTCCTCAGGCGTGTTTGCTCTTCGTCAGCTGTATCGTATGTTGTAGTCATCATCTCTCTCTCTCTTATGTCATGGGGTCTAATTGGCTCAACATGTCAGCGTGTCACCAGAGGGGAGACGTGACAAAGCTGCATAACCTTATTAACACACACATCAGCGTGATTACATGGAGCCTGTAACACGTGTGTGTGTGTGTGTCTGTGTGTGTGTGTTGTGTACGGATCACTCACTGCCTATTAGGATCTGGCCTCTTGTACCATACATCCTTTTCTCACTGTATGTTGCTGATCAGACACAACCCACACACACACACACACACACACACACACACACACACACAACACGAGTTTATCCTCGCTGAATCAATTTTGTGACCTGAATGTAACAAACACGCTGGAAGAGTCTGATCTAATGGATTTGTTATGTCGCTGTATGGATCTGAGCAGGTTTGTGTGTGTGTGTGTGTGTGTGAGTTAGTTCAATCAGGAACACATAGCTGGTAGTTTAAAGGGGACAGTAACTTGTTTTCACTCACTGTGCACAGGTGATCATTCTGCACTTTACAGGCACAGTAAGGGTTTTAAAACTGAGCCCTAAATGAAAACAGGAACAAGTGAATCACACAATCTGTCTGATTTAACTTCCAGGTGAACATTCCACACACACATTCTATACTTCAGATCAGTTTCTCATGCAGACTTGATCTCTACAACACTTTGACTCTTTTAGTTTCCAGAGACAAAATGTTACATGATGTACTTTTAAAACCGCGTCTTCTCCCTCCTGGTGTCGACATCATCCACTCCCCGTGTCCATCTCTCTCTCTCTCTCTCTCTCTCTCTCTCTCTCTCTCTCTCTCTCTCTCTCTCTCTCTCTCTCTCTCTCTCTCTCTCCCTCTCCCTCCATCCGACTCCACATCCCCCTAATTACCCCTCAGCAGTGAGACAGTGTTGTGTTTAGTGACATGCTGAGGCAAGCCCTGTATCCCCGGCTGGTGGCTCTGACAGCCTGTCACACTGCAGACACACACACACACGCTCACACAAACACACACACACGCACGCTGCGATGGATCCAGTGGTGGGAGTCCTGGCCTCGACCCCCTCCCCCCCCCCCCTCCTCTGCCCCTCCACCGTACCTAGCAGCCTCCACCCTCCTCCGCCTCCACATGCCACCGGCCCGCCATGCATCTGAATGAGCTCCCTGGCAATTTGCTGCTGCGCCGCTCGTCTCCCATCCTGCTGCTCCTCGTCTCCATCTCTCTCTCTCACACACTCCCCCCTCCCTCCCTCGCTCTCTCCCTCGCTCCCTTCCTCTGCTGCTAATGAGGTTCTTAGTGGCTGTCAGTGCAGCCCGGAGATGTTGGAGGGTCTAATGGAAAGTCGGGGAAGCTGTAACCCGAGGAGCTGTGAGGGCACGGGAGTCGGCGGGGTTTAGGTTAATTACATGAATAAATATGGAAGGAATCACAACACTCAGCGCGGAGGAGAGGAGGGCCATTTGTAATCATTTGATCAGGAAGTATGTGTTTTTAAAGGCACTTCTTGTTTGAGAGGGCACGCGCGTGTGTGTGTGTGTGTGTGTGAGAGCGGCAGAATAAAGAGAGAGCGGCAGAGAGAGCGGCAGAGAGAGCGTCAGACAGCAGTGTGTAGCTGCTGGCTGCTCCCTGATTGCTGCCTGGCTCTCTGACATGTTTCCCTCTACCTGCTGAGACAGGCCCCGCTGACAGAGATACTGAGATCATTAGTGTTAGGCCCCCCCCCCCCCCTCACCACCACGACATCGCCGTCTGAACAAGCCCCTTACTCCCCCCCCCCCCCCCCCCTCCCCCTCCTCGTTGCTCCCCTGCCTCCAGTTTTGTTCGGTTTGTCTCCTTTCCCCTCCATCTCGTCCCATTCTTTCCTTATTACTGTTGTTGGCGCCGTGACAACTGTGTGTCCAGGTGTCGCCTCTCTCTCTGCCTCTCTCTCCTCCAGCCGCAGCCACCGGTGTCCAAATCCCACCTTGCTACATTCCAGCTCCTAATTGTGGATTTGCTGGAGTGGGTTCCTGTACTGGCAGATAGGATTTCTTACTTTGGAAAGATATGTTAACAAAATGTTACACTTAAGGGCTCCTGGCTCTACTAGAGAGGCCTGAGCTTGTTGCTATGAGACAAGGAGGAACCTTCAACAAACCTCAGGGCTCTACAGGAAGATTTAACTCCATTTTTAATAAATAAAGCTGATGAATAGTTTCTGAGAGTCGTCGTTCTAAAACCACAGCGGCATCCCAGGAGGTTCTGTTTTCATTCAGTACATCTCACACACACACACACACACACACACACACACACACACACACACACACACACACAGGTTTCTGTACTGTCATCAAAGCAAAAATGGAAGTAAGACGTCAACATGACATACAATTAATTGGATTCTGTCCTTTGCCCGTTCCCACAGTGTGTTGCTTTGTGTGTGTGTGTGTGTGTGTGTGTGTGAGGGGATGCAGCCAGATGAGATGGCTCCATGTGATTACCAAAGAATAGATTGTTTACATTGTTGAGTAAATTGATTTACACTAACATCATATAAATTGCTTACTTAGAGCAAACCTGCATCGATCTCATTCCCTTAATCTGAGAATAATTTGAGCTCCAGTTTGTATTTATAAACAGATATCTGACTGTTAGAGGCTTGTATCATCATTTTGTAGACGTGTGTTGAATAGATTGAGAGAGGATCTGTGTCCAGGCCATCAGAGGCTGACTCAGATCAATCAGAACAACGACACAACTCTACATAACGTCTGATTACAACCTAACTGCTTCATTTAAGAAGCCTGGCTTTGTTTGTCAGATTGATCCGGTTGATCACATAAAGCTTTAGTGGTTCCACACCGAGTCTCTTTGTCTCCTCTCTTTGTATTCCGCTCCTTCTTTAGTTTATCTCAATAATAAAAGCGCAGTAACAGCCGGTTGGTGAGTGTTGTTTGATCATATTACTTTGGGAATTTCCTCATAAAACGTTAGTGAAATCCAATGTCTGATGTATGATCCACCTCCCCGCCAGTTAAGAGGCCGGACCCGAGTGTGTGTGGAGCGCACAGAGTGGACTCACCCTGTGTTTATGATTATTGATCCATGATGCAATTTGCTGACTCAGCTGAACCTCAACCCCAATCCACAGACACGACTAGTACTAATAAAATAATATGATGGCCATTTCCTCTTCCTGTTAGCCACGTGAACGCATTCCTCATGTAGGAGGAGTCACAGCTACACAGGACGCTGTAAAGACTCCACCAGCTACATCAAGGTCTTTATCATCTCTGCTAATTAAAGATAATGATGCGTCTGACTGATCTGAGTAAATATCTGCTGCATAAAAAGCAAAAACAGTCATGTGAGGATCTAAAATTGAAATGAATAAAGCAGAGAAAGATAAGTGAAACTTGGCGTCAGGAGAGAGATAAAGATTTAAGGCCCCGCTCTTGTTTCTATCATTGATTAATAAACGGAGGTACGAGCAAACGGAATCGGAGCTCGACTGGAAACGACTCAAACTCTACAAAGTGCGGTCGGTGAAAGCCAGTTAGCTCCCATCCAGACTTTTACAGAGCGTGACCTCGTATACCGCTAAAGGCTCGCTTTAACTGTCCAACAAAAGCAAAGCCGGTTCATAAACATGATGGGAGCCTGTTATAGCGGCTAATAAGAGAGTGCGTTCACATAAATAGCTCTCATTCCTCATGTCTGCACACTGGAACTTTCTGAACTCCCGTCGCCAAATAAAAATTATAAATCTCTTTACGGTCCCTCCAGATCGCCGCTGGACGGCTGAGTGAGCGTCTCTGACCACAGAGCGTGGAACCACAGAGCGTGAGGAGGAGCGGTGGAGGCCGGAGGGATTCTTCAGATTTTTACGAGGGTGAGATTAGATCATCATTCAGGCAGAGCAGCAATGAGCAGGTAACAACCCTCTGAACGCAGCGCAGCCTCACATCGCTGAGACGCCGTCCTGAGCGCCACTTCCCTGATTATTATGTCATCGCACATCAATGCTCCTTCCATCGCTGCTTCACACACACACACACACGCATGACTCTGCTCAGTTCTGCCCCACATCAGGTCCAGCTTACAGCGTAAACAAACCTGCCCTCTCTTCATGTGATGTAATTACGTTAAAGCTAACAGTTCAGGTGTTAATCAGGTTCTATGTTAAAGCATTGGACTTGCATAGAAGTTGGAAATCAAACTTTTTCCTCACAAGAAGGTCTTGAGTTCACATGGAGCTTAGATTTGTAGTCATGGCGACATCTGCTCCTGTGTGTGTTTGGATCTCCTGCATTACAAAGGTCAGTTTACTGTAGCAGGTCTATGTTTCACTTTCAATATGTGTTAAATATGGAACCATTGCTCTTACTATAATCAGATAATGAATCTGTTGCCACAGTAACAGACCTTATGGGGTTATTTAAGGCCTCTCTACTCATACGGGGCTGTGTTTGGTTGATTATTTATGCTTTGATATTTATTTTATACAATTCAAAACAGAAATCTGACTTCACAAATGTATTTTAAAATAGGATTGATCTATTTTTACTTATTAACCCCTCACATCCTCCACTTCATCTTCTATGTGACACTTCTGGTGAGCTCCACTAGGTGGCACTGTGAGGCAAATAAAGCTCAGCGGCTGCTCGGCTCATTAGAGTCCAGGATCAAACCTCCATGCATCACTACCATGCTGTCTCTCTCTATGTGTGTGTATGTGTGTGTGTGTACACCTGTATGCTTTGATCACATTACATACCTGCATTAGATATGATTATAGTGCTGTGACTGTGATGATGAGTAATCAGGCTGATGAAGATGTGAGTCTGTGTGACTCCCTGTTACGCCTCTGAACTGCAGAGGAGGATGTCCTGAGTGTTATTCCCCATATTCCATATTAGGAGAGGGTAGCGGTGCACTGCACGCTGTCGGTTTGTCAGCTCTGGAAATTAATTAGTTCTCGCGGGTCGTTCCAGTGTCAGCAGGGTGCCGCTCACAGAGCAGAAGAGCTGAGAAGGCTTCTGAGTGGATATGAATATGTGGCGTTTAGTGAGGGGAACACACCTCTGGCAGGGCTTTACATACACACTGCAGAGTATATGGAGTGTATTGAGTGTATGGATGCACACACACCAGCAGCCACGTGCTTCATGTGTGTCACCAGACAGCTGAACACCACATTCCTCTGCAGTGAGTGGAGGAGATTGGATTGTTTCTTTGACTTGTCTCTCTCTCTCTCTCTCTCTCTACCATCCTTCCCCTCCTGGACAACTTTCTTCTTTCCCTCTCTCTCTCTCTCTTGCTCGTCACCAGGTGAATTGACATCCCCTGCAGCCAGACAAGCAGACAGGTTGTACAGGAGGAGAGTAGACCTCATGCTGTTCAGACCCTGGGCTTTGAACTTTAAGAGGGTCTCTCTCCTCTGGAGGGAGGAAAGCCGGGGTTACAAAAGTGAGCTGTGCACTGTGCAGGATTTCAATTAGAGTTTGGTGCAACAACAGGGAGGGAATGTGTAATAGCACACGAGCAGGATGTAATATCCAACACCAGCTCGCCTCTGATCACAATGTGTGTGTGTGTGTGTGTGTGTGTGTGTGTGTGTTTCTTCCCAAGGCTGATAAAGAAAGGGCCCCAGACGTATCTTATCTAAGCGATACAAATGGCTTTCAGTGATACAATATGAAAAGAGCGCAAACACAAACTAACGGCGTTTGTTGCTTAACTCCTGAATGACATTTGTTTGAATCAGATTGCTGGGAGACATTTACATAGCGCAGGAAATTGCAGGGAAATGTCAGAAAGAATTAGCGGCTTTTTGATAGGCCGCTGAGAAATGTTGCCTTTTTTTTTGTAAGCGGCTGGCATTTTGGCATTTTGAGGCTTGAAAGTCAAATGGATTTCATTGATTTGTCTACATGCTGGATGTTTCCTGGCTGCTCCACTTCCACGGGTGAATCTTATTGTTGCCTCTGCCAAATGGGCTTTTTGTGACTGGGGTGTGGGTGAGAGAGGAGGAGGAGGAGGCAAAGGCTGTCTGCTTCAAAACAACAACAACAACACAAATGGAGCGTCTTTCTTTCAGAGTGGAGCCCTGCGAGTGGCTCCTGCCCATTAAAGCATCAACCCGGCATCTCCAAACAAACTAATGAGCTCAGTCATTACACCGGCATTACACCGCGCTTCTTCACACTAATGATGAAAGTCACAACATCTCGTCAGCTGTCACACAGGCACTAAATGCTCCCAACCATTAGGGGGCACTAGATTATAATGGAAAAAAGTCCCAAACCCCGAGATGGAACCAAAACAAATCCATTAGACGCCTGCGTGTTTGAAAGCTGCACCTTTTGGCAATGAATAATGTGAAGAATTAGAAAGTTGTTAGTCTTAATTTCTCTCTCCTTTGAAGTCAATCGTCAGGCTTTTATTCAGCGGTTTAATCCTCCACTCTGTGTTTTATTGAATATATACAGCTGAAACAAAAAAAAGGCCCCTGGCTGCTTAAGTTAATGATATTTGAAAAGGCAATAAATTCTTGTTTCATTCATTCCCCTGGATAAAACAATAAAATATTCACTGGGGTTTCATAAAACAGCAGATTTTCCCCTTCACACTTCATTACGCCGCCCACTGAAAGCACAGTGTTGCTTGTAAAGAACATGTCTTGGCTAATATATGTTATGTGATAATTCCTCCAATTTGAGATTTGGCAGATTTGTGCTGTCTTGGGTTTTTGTTTATTTATTTATTTTGAAAGGGAAAGTGGGCTTTTATTTTGTAGCCAAGTAATCCTCCCTCCCCGTTGGACTCCTCAGGTAGAATCTGACCCACTTCTGTGTTTGATACATGGACGATTGAATGCTTTGTGACGTCTTCCTGTTTTACACTGAGAGTCTGTGAGTAAATGTCTTCGCCGGACGTCTCATCATTATTCCTACATTTATTAAATTAGGATGATTTATGGCCGGCGTGTACGGAGCTCAGTATATTACCTAAATGACTATTTAACCCAACGCAGGAATTTCATTAACTTCTGACCTCCGGAGTGCAGACTGCAGCGCGTCAGAGCGGCCGCAGGAACTGCATGTGAGCGCACGTCGCTCTGCTCAGGCTCTAATTTTAGGTTTGTGTGGTGCCGGAACTTTCCTTTTTGTTTTTGGACCGAGCGAGCAGCATCTCAGACTGGCTAGGCTCGGCTAGGCTGCTCTGCCATGGCTGAGGAAGTGCTGGGGTTGGAGCTCAGGGAGAGATCGAACATCGCTGATGGGCGAGACGCTCCTCCAGGCACGAGAGAGAGAAACAGAAAGAGCTCTGAACCTCTAACGTCATGCAAATCAGTGGAAATAAGAATCTGAAGTCAAGCCAGATGAAGGGTTGTTGGTTATTATGGCTTATTATTGATGACTACATGTTTTCAAAGTGTTACCTGTGTCATCATACATGTGTCTTAGTATTAGGAGATGGGAATGTTCAACAGGGAAACATGGGAATATTGGTTGGATCAGTGTAAACTTGAGCGTTTTCCCTCCAGAGGCCCACAGGTGCTCATCTATGAACATATAAGCCTGAATAATAAATAATACATCCCGCTACAAGTCTGAGGTAAAACGCAGCCGATCCTCTATTGTTCCTCACCTCTGTGGCTCTCCGTCAGAAGTCTCTTTGAAGAGGCTGCGGCATCATAAGGTGAATATAAAGAACGGCACACCCTGAGACGCATACATGAATGAGAATGTTCCCCCACACAGACCGTACATAATCAGCCGGCCGTGTTCCCTGATTGTTCTCAGCAGAGTCTCCGCTGAATTCAAAGCGTCCTTTTAAAATCCGTGGAATTCCACCTCGCGCTAGGAAGAAGAAAAAAAAAAACTGTCTTTCCAGGCCGCGGCGTTACGCTGGGAGAATCGTTTCCCAGGCCAGGCGGGCCGGATGAGATTTGGTTAAGCCTGGCCTGCGTCTCCTCCGTGCCCCCGGGTCATGTCAGGTGGACAGGGCGGCAAGATATGTAAAACTATTCCACAGATCCGTAGCCTGGGGTGAGAGGAGAGGGGTCACACACACACACACACACACACACACAGAGGAACAAGGTGACACAGGCCTGCATGTTATATTGATATGCTGGGAAGATGCATTCTCTCTCTCTGCCGCCATTTTCTCTCTGTTCGTGACGCCGCTGTTAGATTAAACACCAATGGGAAATATATGTAAAGAAGCAAAAGCATGTATGTGCTGCCGTGTGTGACCTTAGGACTTTGCATGCATCCCTGACTTCAGACATGTTTGCTAGCTCCTCTCCCCCCCTCTGCCAGTTGACAGCACTGTTCCTTCCACTCAGGACGATGATGTAGATGTCATGAATTGTATTGGCAGCTGCCAATGTCGATGCAGCATTATGGAATGAACCAGTGTTTCACACAGTATCTTAATCTAATTTACAAGGCGCTCTGCTTCCTGGGCAGCCAGGATGCTGCAGGGTCGGCCAAAGTCGAGGAAACAAAGTAAGCGGAGTGGACAGGATGCCCTTCTGCACTTCGCCGGGAAAAATGTACAGGATAACGATAGGATGGGATGGAAACCATGGAATAGAACTGGAGAACTGATTGTTGTTATTGTTGTTGTTGGTTTGGTGCGGTGGTTCTATGAATGCTTTCCTTGTGTTTGTGTCTCCTAACACACGATCTCAACCTCTCAACCGTTTGTAGACGGCGTGTAGTTTTCAGCAGCGTGTTAGCAGGGAGA
Source organism: Genypterus blacodes (assembly GCF_046128005.1). Lineage (NCBI taxonomy): Eukaryota > Metazoa > Chordata > Actinopteri > Ophidiiformes > Ophidiidae > Genypterus > Genypterus blacodes. The sequence goes on along the minus strand of NW_027467132.1, from coordinate 1,772,426 downwards.
TGCCGATGCCGATGCGATGTCGACCAGCTGTTTCCATCCTCCATTACTCCTCTGGCCTCATTAAACATCCAGACACATTTAGTTTCTTCCTCACGTGCCGCCGGTCCTCAGCTTAGTGTGGACAGGAAGCTTAAACGGGCAGAAAAAGCTGTGTTTTCTAATGTAGTACACAGAAACATGCTAGTGCTCATCTGAGGCCTCGCTGACTCAGTTGCCTCCAGTTTTCGAGTTGTGTCGTCGCTTCTTTCCAGTTCATTATTAGAACCAGACACCTTTCATCCAGGCCTCTTCAGCCTTGGTGGAGGTACGCCTCTCCAGTTTTAGACGGGGTTGTTTTGTCGCGACTACTGCTTCTATTTACCCTTCCTCTGTAAACATGAAGCTGAGTGATCCGCTGCAGGCGCAGGGAGGGAAGCTCTCTGCCATTGTGGGTCTCACACAAAGAGCTGAGCCACGGCTTTAACAACACCGATGCATCGCTCCTGCTGGCACTGCAGCGTGCCGTGTATCAATCCCATGCAAATTGCCCCGCACAGCTACACCAAACCCCCCCTCACACACACACACACACACACACACACACTCTCTACGTGCTCCACACTTCCCCCTGCATCCCTTTACGTGACATCATTAGCCATAAGCAATTTCCTGACAGGCAAGAGGCAGAGTGCCAATTTTTTCCTTCATCCCAGGCATAAATCTGAGGGCCACATATGCCGCTGTCTTTTAAGCAGTTGTTCTCCAAAACATGTCTGTCTTTCTGGCTCTTCATGGCCTGAATCAATTAGCACAGGAGTGTGTAAGCCGTCCACATTACGCCGCCCCGCCGTCTGTTTTGGGGAGCGTTTAATGTTGGACCACTTTGGAATTGTGAAATTGGTTTGCTGACAGCAGCGGGGGAATGGCTGTAATTTACAGGTGTGGCGTGTCGGGGGTAGTTTAGTATGCAGGCCGCCGCATCAGTAACTATACAATTTCCTTTGAACACCGGAGTGATTTCCTCTTTAGTGAGCGTCGGCCCCGGCGCAGAGCGAGCGGCGCTGAGCTACGAGGTGAGATCCCCGAGGCGTTTAAAACAGAGCCGTCTGGCATCAGATGAGACAACACGGCCTCGTCCCCGGGTTTATTGAAACGCTCACATGCGAGGCGTGCACACGGGGCGAGGACGGAGCGCCGGATGTCTCGCCGCATCGCCTCCCTGATGTTTCCTGACCCGTCGGAAAGTTTGAGAGACAGGAAAGAGAGAGAGAGAGATTTGATCCTCGGTCACCAGGGTTACATGTGATTACCGAGGCGGCGGTCTTAATGAATCCAGCATCTTTGGGCCATTGGCTGATTCTCCCTCAGAGCTCAGTGTGCCTCATTACGGCGCCGTGTTTCTGACTCTCCGGAGCGGCTCGGGGCTTTAGACGCTTTTACTGAAAAGCAATTGAAGAGGAATTATTGACAGAGATGAGAGTTACTAATTCTCCTTCCCCTCTGGAGTTCCCTGGCATGACGAGCTGAACCTTTACGACACCAGGCCCAATAAAACCTCCTAGCCCTTTGATGCAGATTTGACTTTGAGGATTGAAACGACGAGCCAGTTACCTCATTTATCCTCTGAAGACAATTATAAATAATATGCAGGAGAGATGTTGTTGCTCTTTCTGCAGACAAACAGGATCTCAGATGTCTTTGAGTGAAACCAGCCGTGCAGTTTAACACTTAGTATCTTTATGAACGTTCCTCTAAAACGGCATTATTCCCTCCTATATAGAAACACAAACACTTGGCCGATAATGAGGTTTAGAAGAATAAAGCTCTCTCCTGTCTGAGCCCATTAGGTCGGACACGGAGGGGGAATTACGCTCATTTGCTTGTTTTCTTGTGTAACGTCTTCATTTTGCGGTTGGTTTGTTTCCCTAAACGGAGGCGTGTGCGTGGTTGTGACACAGTAATGTGCAGCAGCCAGCGCCGCCGTCAGCGCGTCCGAGTTATATTTGGGTCAAGCCCTCGCTCCGGCACGGCGGTGTGACATACCCGCATTCTGCCAGAACTGGCACGGGGCTGCGAGCGCCTCCGCTTTGCTCCCCGCCGCTCCTCACCCGCCCAGGCGCTCAGTCCGAGCCCGAGATGAGACTCACCCACATGGAAAATCACTTCCCCTATAACCCTGCTCCCCTCCTCCCCCTCCTCTCTGTCTCCCCCTGTTACTGTGTTGACACAGCCCACAGAGTCACCTGAGGGGAAAAACACAGAAGCGCCTGAGTCATTGCTCCACTTCTTTTTTCCAGAAGCATGACTACGGGCCAAGACGTCAGGGTTTGGCATTTCTCCCCCCTTCGGTTCCTGGCTCAACCTGCCCGACTGGCTGGAAGCTAAACGCCATCAGAAGGGTCTGATCATCAAATCGCTCTGCCCCCCTAAACGCTGCCGCTTGTTTATGAATGCTCTCAAATCGGCCCAGAATCCTTTACGCCGCACACAGATTGCGCCATAAATCCCAAAGTGCTTTGTGTCTGTAGTTTCCTCCTGATGGCGAGGCGTTAGAGGGAGGAGCGGATACATCAAGTGACAATGGGAATGAGTCAGGTGCAGAATGTGAAAATGAAATTAAAGCCAGGGAGGTGAGAAGTGGCGGCGGGGGTGGGGGGGGCGGGCTGTTCCCTGAAGACGGCGAGCCGCAGGGCAGCGGCCGTAGTTACATAACTGTTTTCACTCCGTTCCCTTGGCAAAAAAGGAAAACACACATCTACTTTCACACACTGGAAGCAGCGACCAGAGGCAATTAGGACAGAGGGAATAACAGGGAGGGAGGCGGAGTCTCAGCCCGAGTGTTTCCCTCACTTCTGCTGCATCCGGAGCTCCGGCACCAGAATAACAGCGAGGCCCCTCAGAGGGCGCTGAGGCTGCTGAGGCGGCTGCTAACCGTTTATTTAGGCCGCCATGGGGCCCAAAACCACACTGAGAAGGGTGTATGACCAGAGTTTCCTTATGTGTAAAGAGCCTGCGTGTGTGTGTGTGTGTGTGTTTCTATTCTCGTGAGGACCAAGTGCCCTCACCACCTTAGTGAGGACTCAACTGTTAGCACACTCTGATGCTCCAGGTCAGGTTAAAACGCTTACACACACACACACACACACACACACACACACACACACACACACACACACACACACACACACACACACACTCGTGCTTACATGCAGAAAGCCTTCGTCAAACATTCACATAACTTGTATTCAGCATCAGATACCATGACTCAGTGTGATGTTGGTATCGGTGTGTGATGATGTCACTCTACAGGTAGGAAGTGTTTCATTTATTTTACTGCTTTTGATTTTGACTTCCTTATATAAGAAATTTCCAAACTATCCCGGAAAAGGCATGACAATAATGGGAATGTGAGCGTTAAAGGGGTTCAGGTGATTCATGTTCAGGGCAAAGATTAGAGAGGAAAGCTTATCAGAGGAAGATTGTCACAAGTGTGTGTGTGTGTGTGTGTGTGTACGTGCCTGCCCTTGGCCAATGGCCGCTCTCTGACTCACAGGTCCAGTCACCCTCTAGCACATCCTGTACACCCCCCCCCCCCCCCCCCTCCCTCCCTTACCAACATTCTTCTCTCTCCATCCTCAGCCTCTGACTCAGACTGCCAGTATCCTGTGACACTTTCAGGATGATCACACACACACACTCCCTTCTTCTCTTTCTCTCTCTCTCTCTCTCACCCTTTCACACACACACACACACAGCACAATCTCTGCTCTCAGACTTGCCCCGTGTTAAGTCCCTGGCTTAGTCAGCCTGTGCGCAGAGCTCAAGCCCTGCTGGGAAAGAGAGGCCGGGCGAGCCCCAACAGAATGCTAATGATGTCATTAACCTCTGGACTCTGGGGTCGGGGGGAAAGTGGCCCTGAAAGGCAAAGATCACGTCACTCTTCCACTTACTCAATACATATTTACTATTAGACATGCATGCAGGTGCCTCAGACAAATAAGCCTGCCTCCTGTTAGGCTCGGCCCTAATGAGAGCTCTGAGGTTCCGGACTCTTCCTCGCCACTAAATCAAGTCTTTTGATTGCGGCGTTCGCATACAAGCGCTTAGAGAATCACGACAAAGAGACGGACAGTATTGTTTTTAGTTTGCAGATTAAAACGTCACATTGGGAATCAATCTTCTGTGAGCTGGCAGATCTTTGATGCAGATCCAAAACGCATTTGATCTAAAATGGGAAAGTCAGATTGTTCTACAGACGCTTTAATGCATCTGCGGTCGTTATGGAGATTTCAGATTAGACGTTTACGACGCCGACTGGCTCCTATCCTGTGTGTGTGTGTGTGTGTGTGTGTGTGTGTGTGTGTGTGTGTGTGTGGGCACATTTACAGTAAATATGTGAGATCATCTTCTCTTGCCCTTCACCCTCTCTCTCTCCCTGATGGTTTGGTAAAGGGCCCCACATTAACTAGAGCTGATTGTAAGGTGTGTGTGTGAGACAGACACACACACATATTCACACACATACACACAGAGAGAGGGCTGTCAAAGCTCTGACACATCAAATAGGAAAGAATATCAAAGGGTGAAAACGTAATATTTACATTTTGCCTATTGAAAGGTCAAAGTCATCGTTTTGGACTGCGATCTAAGTGTGTGTGTGTGTGTGTGTGTGTGTGTGTGTGTGTGTGTGTGTGTGTGTGTGTGTATTGACTCTGGCTGATAGATATGACAGCTCCTCACACAGCATCTATGGATCCGTATCAGCACACCTACACACAGATTAACCTTCAGGACAGTGTTTTTTTTGGATTGGGGGGGTTGTAGTGTCCTTCACCAGCTGCTCCCCTCCCCTCCCCCGCCCCCACCCCCGCCCCCACATGTGTACGGCTCCTCTGTCCACTCCCTGTGGAGATTTCCCATGGAAGTGGACAAGCTGTGGTCACCGTGGGGGGGAGGGGCGGTCACCCTGCCTAAGCTTGGTCATTGATGTCAGCTGGCCGGATGAACATCTGTCCAGTCATACAAACACACACGGATACACACACAGATAAATAACTCCGATACACACACATACACACACTAATTGTGCTTGATATGCAATTATGCAGACAGAATCAGGCGCTGTATGCATAACGTGTATGCATAAACACACTTACACACACTCTAAAGGCACACACGTACACACACACGCACACACACAGGAACACATCAGGAGGAAGAGGAAGTGGCTGCCAGGGAGGTCAGAGACTGAGTGGGCACTAAGCAAACAACGCTCAGAGCAGGAAGTCCCTATAGGAAGGGCTGCTGGGAGGAAGGATGTGTGTGTGTGGGAGTGTGTGTGTGCGTGTGTGTGCGTATGCATGACCACCTGAGCTCTTGGAGGAGGTGTGTATAACTTCACAGTTCCAGCTGACTCTGAAACCACAACACAGGGTGAAGTCCGGTCACAGCAGAGTGAACGCTCTCAGCTGGAAGAAGCTCGGGCCGTGTTGGAGAAATCAGATCCAGCTGTCTGCTTCATCAGAGCTTTGGTCCAAGTCCAAACTCAGAGCAGAGCTTTGAACGCATCACCACTTTCAAAAGCTCTATTATGTCATCGGCAAGGTCACAGATAAGTTAAGGTTAGAGTGAACACAGACTGAGTTCTTCTTCTTTAGCTTTCTCCCTCTCTTCTTCATGTGGCGCAGGAAGGTTCCTCCATTTCCCTCCGACTCTTCATTTATCGCTATACACAATAACAACCTGACTGAACTGAAGCCATTAAACATGATCAGCTCCTCGTTTTATGGGAAATCCATTCAGTCGATATCTGAATTCCTTCCCCAAATCCTCCGTGGATGCTGTGGATGAGGTGTTTGTTTGCGTTTGTGGTCACGAGCCAAACAGCATCTCCACACTCTCCCTCTCCACACACTCTCCCTCTCCACACACTCTCCCTCTCCACACACTCTCCCTCTCCCCTCCGCTCCTCTCCGCTCCTCTCCTCTCACTCTTCTCACTCTCCATCTTGGCCTGATGTGAGATATTGTGTTTCAGGGGGGTCCATCTCTCACTGTCAGTAATGCACAATCAAATCCCACAAGTAGCCGGCCTAAGAGGCTTGATTGTGTGTAATGCCTTTACCTACACTAAAGGCTTAAGCGAGGAAATCACATTCCAACTCGCCCCGGCTCTGCACCGCACATCTGGGCCTGTTGCCGGCTGCCGGGCTGCCGGGGGATGGAAAATCTCCCGGTTCATAAGGTCCCGAATAAGATCCCGCAGCTCCTAATCCGTCTTGATCTCATTCACACACAAGTGGCAGGTTTTGACTAAGACTTTCCTTCATATTCTGCCACAGCAGAATCAGAAATAGCTGAAGGAGGTCTGCGTCTGGTCAAGTGAGAGGAGTTATTCTGGGATTCTGACTGCACGCCTACGTCCCCGCAGCCAAATCCTGGTGCGATTGGTTGGTAAATTTGGTATAAAGCTTTCCTTTCCGTGGTGTACAAGGTGAGGAATGCTCTGCGGTGACATGAGCGAGATTTTTCCGACTGCTCTGCGTCTTCCACCCGTTTGTCCTCACATGACTTTATCCCTCCCGCCTGTAGAGTGTCGTTACAGACTGCAGCTAAATCAGAAACAGATCCAGGAAACAGGTCCAGGGGCTGAACTCTACTCTTAAAATCTGCTTTTGTTTTGACAGTTTGAGTTGATTCTCTCTAATGAACAACAAGACAACAAGACAAAACAAAAGAGATGAACAGGAAAACATAGAAGAAACCTTTAAGAACATTCATCGCTACCTTAGATTGAACTGTTGAACCTTTGGGATTGAGAGCTGCTGTGGGAGAAGAAACACACTGAACACACACACACACACACCCTTTGAGGTCTGTTTCTTCCCTGGTTTGCTGCCTGCTGTCCAGGTTCTCCTCTTGCGGTCGCTGAGGTCCCCCTTCCAGCCTCCAGCCCTGGTCCTGAGCTCCAGCCCCCCCTGGATGCACTAGAGGGCACTGTTTACAACAGCAACACCCCCAAAGCCACGCAGCCAGCAAACGCTGCCATCTCACAATTACTGATTTACAATCCTTTCACTAATCTAATAAATTAGATTGCACATTATACCGTTTGTAATTACACAACCACAATAAACACAGTTAACAATGCACATCAGCTCCGATTTCCACAGCTGTTACTGCATTAGATGAGGGGGGGGGGGGGGAGATATGAAACAAGATATCAGATCTGGCAATCAATGTGAAACAAGGAGATGATAAGATCACTCACTTTTTTTCTCCTTTTTTAATGGCTCATAATGTCATTAAATCTGACTGCCATTATTTGAAAATATGTTTAGCTGGTCCAGAGGGGCTATTTAATGAAAAGTGCAGTCCTATTATGCTGTGATGGCGTTGGAGCGTCGGGTGGATACTGCCGGATCGCTTGCCGCTCCGAGCGCTGATGCATCCAGCTCATCTGTACCTCACAATCTCACTTTTGTTTCCTGCTTTCTTTGTTTGTCAGCGTGCCTGTAAGTTGTGCGTCTTTGTCTATTTATCCACCCCTTCACTCCCGGCGCCGCTCGGATCTCCGTGAGCCGAGGCCCGTGGGCAGGTTTCTGACAGGGGGTTGCTCTGGCGGAGCCTTCCTCAGGCATCAAAAGGCAAAGAGAGAGACAGCCTCTGTCACATTATGCGGGGCCTCCTTCCCCGGCTTTGATTGAGAGTAGTGATCCAAAACTGATGCGGTGAGGTGCCGGCGCTCACCTCTTGTCAACGGCGGATGTTCTCCACAGGCAGACAGGCGAGCGGCAATGACAATGTTGGATACGCTCGGCGGGCTCTGACAAGCCCCTTCACACTTTGACACACTTGCTGATATCTCACTCAGTGTTTACCATTGTCTCAAAGAAGCATCGATCCAGGCCGAGCGGCAGAAAACATTCATACTCTGTTAAATATTCTCCTCGGGTTGGATTCTTTACATTTGGCCGCAGCTGCGTGGGTTTCTCTGCTTACAGGAGGTATTATCCACAAATTAATCACACTGTACAGAACTTTCCTGCCAACTCTGCGTTTCTCCATATCGAATTATCCCTAATTATGCTCTGTTTATGCCATTCCACTGTGTGTGTGCGGTGTTTCTGCGTGTGGGCTTGGGAGCCTTTGTAACGGCGATCCTCCCCGTATCTGAACGTGCTGGTGTTTATTTTCCTCCACCTATGGGACTTTATCAGGGGAAGGAATCGGTGTAATTGAGGCCATGTGTTTCACTGCCGAGAGAAAAGCTGATTCTCTTCCAATGAATTTGTTTTTAATGCGGCTCGGGCGACAGCCAATCACGTCGGGGTATCGTGTGTCACTTTGGCTCGCAGAAGTCAAACTAAGTTGTGTCTTGTGTCTTCAGCCGCTGACGCACAAATCACAGTTTGCTGAACTCTTGAGGCGGCGAATCCTCTCCGGTCCCATATTTAACATTCTCCGTCACCCTGCGAGCCCCACGCCGCAACCCCGTCGTGGCGTTGAGGCTTCTTTGTCATCGCGCCCTGGGATGACCTCCATTGTTTTCCTGACATGGAAGAGCACGCAGGTCTTTCTATAGTCTTCTGGAATGTCATCTGTCTACTTTGTACACTTTGGCAGAGCCCCGGCTTCCTCTCAGGCCAATAACATCTCCGGATCCATCTCTGACACTCATTTATGGCTCCTTTCACCACGCATCACAAACCCCGGGCCTCATATTCATAAACCGTCCATCTGCGTGAAATATGCAACACTTAAAGAGACGTATCATAGCGGCTGGGCGGCGGCGGCATTAGCATGTGTCAGAACCCCGAACCTACCACTTAAGGGCTGATTGGCACATCTTGCGTCTCTAACATGGCAGTAAAAGAGCCGTTTTCCCTTTTGTTAAATAACTCCATTGACCACGAGTTGACTCTGTTCCGCCTGTAGTTGCTGGATTGTTTTATATCTCAAGCGACGCAGGACTTTCCAGCATTAAAGTTGACGTTTGGTAACAAAAGAACAGTTATTTTCTCCCTTTTATTAACGAAACTTTTCTCTGCAGCTTCTGTGGTTTCTCCATCTGTGGCCCCTGCGTGTCTCTGTGCTGCTGCAAGTGCCTTTGTCTGCACTTTTCTTTCTGATGATTCTCAACTATAGCACATGTTGAGATCATTAATTTCCAATCCTGCCAAAACCACTTCCCACACATGCATGGCATTCCTCTCCCTCGTCTCACTCTTTCCCCTCGCGTATACGCGCACACACGCACACCCACACACACACACACACGCACACACACACGCACACACACACTCCTGCTCCCTCCATCATTTCCAGTGTCTATGAAGCGAGGGGGTAATCCTGTTCTCTTTTCACTGCATCAAAATCACCATGTGGCTTTGTCACAGTCGGCATGGCAAAAGCTGAGAGCCGGATTGCTTTTGCTTCGTAACATAAAAAAAAAAAAAAAAAAAAAAAAAAAAAAGAGAAGATCTGTAGCTCGCACAGGTTTGTGGATTGAAAAGAAGGAAAAGAGGGAAAATGAAGTGTAGAGGATTTATGCAGAGAGAATTCTCTCCCTCCCCCCTTTCCCCCCTCCCCTCTCCCCCCCTCCTCTCCCTTGTTACACCTTACATTGTGAACCTGCAGCATTTCAAAGCAGCGGCAGATATGAAATATTCAACAGCCGTATTACTATTACAACACACTGTAAAAAAAGATGTGCCTCCCTCTCTGCCGGCACACTTTTAATTTTGAGAACTTGATGATTATTGGTTCAAATAGGACGGCAGCTCCACAGCAGGGACGGCTGCCTGTGGAAGCCAGGCTGCATCTTTAACGAGTGTGTCTCAACTTCTGCTCAGGGAAGAAGAAGAAGAAGAAGAAATCTTCATGACGGCGTGGAGAGGAAGGGGGCGGTGGAATAAAAGACACAGAGGGGGGAAAGAGAGAGGAAAGGAATACAGAGAGCACAGAAGCAGACAGTGAAAAGGAAACTGAGAGAGCAATCTGGTGGAGAATGTGTGGATCTGATGGTGTGTGTGTGCATGTGTGTGTGTGTGCGCTCTTCAGAGGGCTCTGTGCCGCAGACAGCTCTCTGGCATGGCAAACGCCTGCTGGTCGCGAGCGGAGCGGAGCTGGAAGCCTGCTCAAAGCCCTTCACCTTCACAGCCGGGCTGGCACGATGCGCCGAGCATGGCTGGCATAGCGCGATGTTTATCACACAAAGGCACGATCAAAGAGCGCTGGTATCTGCCTCCACCACTTTCATCTGGGTTCCCACAGCTGACAGTAGCACCCGTGGGGGGGCTCTCTTCTGCTCTTTCTCCCCCTTTAATGGTCTCGCTCTCCCTTACCTCTCTCTCTCTCTCTCTCTCTCTCCCCCCTCTTGTTCTCGTCGGCTCGCTCTCACACATTCATCACTGCAGATAAGGAGGGACTTTATTTAAGATTCCTTTGCCAAAAAAACTTCCACGCTGATCTATGACGGGTTCAGAAACGGCCGAAGGAGCAGGCATTCCTTGGCTCTCGCCGCCTATGAGAGAATAAACATTGTTTGTTTACGTGTGTTCCCCGTGGGCCAATCAGCTCGACTCTTTCACCTCTGCTCACGGTCGTCTGCCAAAGCGTTAGCTAACCGGACTAAATCAGCGCGGCAGGCAACCTCGCTCCAGCCGCAGCGTAACCTCGGCAAACGGCAGAGCAAAATGAAAATTCTGTCCCGGCCGCGGCCCAGGCTACATCTGGAGCTGACGGCTGGGCTATGAAGTCTGACAATCGGTATGCCGTCTCCTTGTTTTCGAGGCAGGAGCGAGCGAGAGGCGCCAACGTTTGAGCGAGGCCGAGCTGGCTTCACCTTCAGTGGAGCGCTCCAGAGGAAATCAGGGTATTTATAATTCTCTAACGGCAACAGTTTAGCAATAATCTCTCTGTTGCTGTTTCAGGCGTTAGGCAGCCCTCCCACATCTTACCGCCTCTTCTGTCAACCAACCACGCCACAGAAAGATGAAACTTAAACAAATGGCTTCTGCGGTCACACCACACCGCCTGCTGCGCGTTGAGAAAACGCCGCTCCTCGCCGTACAGCAGCAACCTCTGCGTGACTGCCGGGAAACGCAGCATTTCCCCCCCCCTCGAGTGTGTGGAGTGTGTGGCTTGTGTTGTTGCGATCAATCCCAATTTAACAGACACCGACTCAAAGTCAACCTTCAGGGAGTCATGAAAGCTGACAGGTGAGAACTCACTGCTGTCTCCCCGACTCACATCAAAGAACATGGCAACAGTAGCTGCTTGGGCGGAAGACGAGTACTTTTAGACAGAACAAAGAGACTGAGATAGAGGAGAGGAGAGGAGGACTCGACTTGAGACAAGGGGTGAACACCAAAAGGGCATGAAGACTAAAGGAAGGCTTCTTATTCCCCAATGCAGATTTTCGGGAGACTTCAACCTGCCTGTAATATGATGTCGGCCATATGAGGATCATTTGTCTGACAAAGGCCTTTGGCTCATGCTAATCTGCTCCCATTTGGCTTCGACTCTCATATTTTCACTCAACTTCAAATCAAATGTGAATCATTGGACCCAGGTTTGGGTTTAATAACATTTCACCACCTTGGATTGTGTTTCTCTGCCATAATGGGAGAGACGTCTTCAACCCAAACGAGTCCCTGTGATTGGTTTGACCTCCATGTCTGACCTGGATGACTGAGGCCCATCACTGAGAAGCTTAAACAGCATGAATCTGCATTATTTGCCCCTTATGGAGACGACAGGCGCAGGGTAGAACATGACTTTGGTGACTTACTGTACAAACCTCAGTGCAGTCATACCTGAGTAGCTTTTTTTCCTCCTCCTCATAAAACCTCTGGAAAGGTTTGCAATCACAGTCCCAGTGCACTCACTTTTTATTGTCGAACAGCTGTTGGAAAACTTTATAGTCTAAAGGAGAAGAAAGAAATGGAGACGTCCTCTGAGGACCCATTTGTACAGCTCCAGCAGTTTAAGCTGCCGTCTTTGGTGTTCCAGCAGGTGTGCATCCTTAAATCTACGTCTGAAAAAGAAGTAAAACAAAGATGAAGAATTATGACAAATAGACACTCGAGGCATAACTTTTGTGAGGCTTTTTGAGGCCGATCTGCACGCCCAACCTGTCAATAATGTGTGTGTGTGTGTGTGTTTGTGTGCAGCGCAGATCGATAGGCTTTCAGACCCTGGCTGAGCTGTGAGCGTGTTAGCGAGGTGGCAAGAGCGGCGGTGTCCAGTTATCCAGGCGAACGTGAGCACTGCCATGTCAGAAGGGGAAAAATAGAACACAAACATTTCAATTATACGGACTACCTTTAGCCCAAAGTCATCAGACGGAAGCTAATTAGCAGCAGAGTCAAAGACGGGGGGGAGGTAATGGTGTTATTCAGTTTTGCTTGATTTGCCTCAAGTCTCTGTGTGTGTGCCTGAGGCTGATGGGAGATCTTAACTTGTCGCACCTTTAAAGGAAGCAGAGAACACGAGGGTCAATATGTAGCGCCGTTGGCTCCTATCGGTTCCATCTGATTGGCCGGTTTTACAGCTTGGTTTCTATCTCTGGGCCTTGTCCAATCATTAGAGGCCTGTATCTGTGCGGCAGGAAGTAGTGATTGCAGCCCGTGGAACCATTTAGATCTCACACAGATCTGCTTAATGCTGCCCATCGATCGGTTTTTCCCTTTTAAAAACAAATGGACAACTCTGATGGTCCAAATGGCCCTTTTCCCAATTACAGGCTTGGGTGGCTTTCAATCCTCCTACAGAAACACTCTCGCCTTAACTTCAGATAACTACTTAGCGGCCCATAATCCCTCCGTGTCTCGTACGCACACACACACACACACACGCGCACGCTGGCACACAAACATGCGCGCAGCCTTGTCCTGCCGGTGGAATTAATCATAAAATTTCATTCTATTTCATTAAATATTTTGCTGGAAGCCGATATAGCTTTGTTTTTGTTGTATCGGTAATCGGATCAAAATGAGGATTAATCTGAGCCATGCCTTCGCCCTCTAATAGAGAATAATTCATGCTGAGATGAAAAATAATGAAACGGGGGGATCTGGAACAAAATACCAAATTCACAAAACTCCCATATTTTTCTTTGGCCCAGCACGGTAAACAAAGCTGACCTCTCTTTTTCCGGACAGGCAGCCAAGCAGGTCTCCTTCACAACACCAAACCTGACACTGTGTCCTTCATAATCTCAAACGAGGAGCAGCAACAGCGGAATCCAAAGAGGGGATGAACTGGGAGTGGGGAGAGAGAGAGAGAGAGAGAGAGGAGAGCTGCTGTCAACAAGCTCTTATGGTGAACAGATGTGGGGGAACTCCCTTACTACTCCTTAGCCTGGAGCCATGCACACAACACCCACATCCACCCACGCACGCAATACACGCACACACACCAGCGCAGAAGAAGCAAAACAGTCATTTGGAGTAAATTCCTGGGATGGCTGAGATGGTTGCGGCGGACTTTGTAAGGAACGGCCAAATTTGGAGGAAAACAAATAAAGATGTAGAAGTGGAAGGTGGTAAGTTACTCACTGGCTGTGAGGTTCTGCTGGAATGCCTCTGGCAGCCAGGCCGGGATGAGTTAGACCAGCGGTGTATTGGGTTTGATTTATCCCCTTCCTTTGTAGGACAGAGTGCCCTATTTGATGCCAGAGCGGACAGGCAACTGCCTCTGAGCGCTCTTAGAGGGAGATGCTATCGGTCAATGGGCCTTGCTGCAGTCACACTGCCAGCTCTTTCCTCCACCGTGAGCAAGACGTGTTTTTTCCTGCCGTTATCTTGACAGGGAGCCGCTCTTACGCAACTGTAACAGCACTGAACTCCCCAATTCCGTCTGCTCTCTGATTTACAGAGCCGGAGACGGATCCAAGTGATGAAATTTTATAAGCAACAGCAGTTTTATGTAGCTGTTTTCCACTGTTATTTTAGACTTCAGACAAAGCAGGCATGGGTTTGTCCAAACGCTGAATGGAATTTGGACCCGAGTACGCTCCCAAATCATTTTTATTTCAACAAAACAATGATTTTCCTTCTGACCCTGGGTGCTGTGTGTCCATCCAGTGGGCGTGTTGTGATTTACCGAGCCAAAACTAAATTTGCAACGAAACAGAAAAATCCCAGACAGTTGACAGGTGTTCTTCTGTAGACGGTAGTTCTCTGTGAAACATTTCACAACAGGATGGGTGGATAATTCATTCTGTTGATGTCGATGTATTTAGAGAGGATGTTGCTCTTACATTCTCACCTGAGCCTCCTCTCAAGGTGAGCTTTAACTGACAGCTCAGACAGTGGAGCAATGGAACGTTGTATAAAAGGAGTGTGAAGGACAAAGCATCCAGACACAAGCCTGAGTCCCTATACAGAGCAGGAGGACCTGGGAGACACATTAGTTAAGACGATTAAAAGACGTGAATTACTGACATTGCAGCAAAGTGCGTTGTACATTTGGGGCGAATACAATTTAAAGCAGCTAAAGAAACTACCATAGTAAAGCCTCCTTTCAATGCAATCAATATAATGGGCCAGTAAGTGATTGGTGCTATCTGCGCTTACAACAAGTTAAACGCTGGACTGTGTTTTATGAATTACTCCCAGCATCTGCAGGGATAGATTGCTCTTTATGTGTGTGTGTGTGTGTTATGGGCTGAAATGTGTCTTTAAGAAGAGAAAGCAGTGCAGTGGTAATTGCTCCTGAAGCTTGTTTCACATAACACGAAATGAAGTGTAACACTTTGACCAATGGGGTACTTGCCACTATGTATTTATTTGCTAACCCGCTTTGGTGCGTTTGATTACTCGGGGTAACCTGCGAAGATTGCACCCTTGTCACCCGACCTTGGGAAAATAAAAATCCATACACAAAATTGGATTACTTGCAGTCATTAGTTTCTCCTGTAGCAGCGCTCTGCACTGGGCCACATCCAGTATGTAAACATTCGGTCAATAGACCTTTCAAACCTCGCTGTTATGAAGCCATTAACCTCTTTACAATACCTTGTCCGATGCTTTTGTAATTACTCACTTGACAAACAACCATTATCACTCAAAAAGCCCTCTGCAGGCCTGGATGAGGCATTCATTATCCTTCCATTCTGCCGCCTTGATTACATTCAGTTGGTGTGAACACCTCATTTTCCAGCATAATCTAATCCAATATCATCTCATTTAGTGTCTGATAGAACGAGGCCCCTGATAATTTGTTTGCTTTGCTTGTGTTGTGCTGGGCTTTCACTTTTTATCTCGTAAAGTAATCACAGTGTGTTTTTGAAAATATGAGCTTCTATTCATTTCATGGCAACGCCGAGAGAAGACAGGGGCGAGTTTGAACAGGTCGCATGCCAAGGTGCTGACATCCCACAGGAACCTAACCTGACCCTGGGATGGAGTCAATGACTTTACTTCACCTCAGGCAGCTTCTCACTTTGTGACAAGAGCTGAAGGAATGTAAACACGTTTCCAGTCTTTGCAAATCTCCCTTATTATCTACGGACCACTACTAAAACCACATACCGTGTTGACAAGCGGTGGTCTGCTGATAGAGAACACACAGCAGTTAAAGTATATCACAGAATCCAGGCACGCAAGGGATGTTTTTCATTTGGAATCGTGACATAATTCTAAAATTTCTTGTTTTTTACAATCTGACAGGGACAAACAAACAAGAGAAAGAAAAATCCAGTTATCATTCCTGGCTTGTGGGCATGAGGAGAAAGTGATTGTTGTCTTGTTCACAGGAGACAAGAAAGCCAACTATCTGTCACCACCATCTAATGTCTTTCATTCTACCGGCGTCCCGTGGTCGTAGTAAATGTCCCGGAGTCAACCTTGCGTCCCGGAGGGTCAATCAGTCACTGAGACAGCTGTTCCAAACCCATCTGTCCACTCAGACCTCAGGGCGAAAGACTTCTGTGTCTGCAGCCCAGACGAAGAAGGAAAGTCAGAACAAGACCTGCTTGAGCTTAAGCTTAAATATGGATTCTCTCTGCATGCATACAATAATATTAATTTATCAAAGTGTATAATCAGATATGCCTCCCTTGTTGCAACACTGCTGTGCATACAGAGTGGAAACTGGTCATTAGTAGTCCCTGTCTCTTTAAGGAGCTGTAGCTTGCCGGCTGTCTGAACTAGCAGTGATATGTTTCCTACTATTAGTGAAGGTTGTGGAGGATGTGATTGTTCTTGGCTGAACTGAAACGTTGCTCCTCTTTGGCGGTTTTGTTAGCTTATGGCCGTGCATTTAAAGGTAGAGTGTACATAGCTCTGCCCCCCTCCCCCCACTCCTAACTCCCCCTCACCATATCTGTCTTTGGCACTCTGCTATGCTTATGTTACATTATCTGATCCATTAGCTCATTATTGCTGGTTCTTACTCTTAAAAAAATGGCAGTGAAATAATGATGATGGTGTGCTGAGGATGATTTCTCTGGTGCTTTTTGAAAGCCTCTCAGAACACGACAGGATGTGCCTTGCTCGGGGGCGCCTCAGCAGCAAGTCACCGAGAGGGACGAGAGAAAGTTGCCGTTGAAAATTCAGCCACTGTTAAAAGTCTTATTGGAGTTGTATGTTGCTATGACAGGAGAGGGAGGGGCCAGTGCTCTACGGCCCCACCCCTTTATTGGGATGTCTGATACTTTACCTTAACTTAACCATAACTTTAAGAATTAAAATAATCTTAACAATCCTGGCCACTGAGGAGCATTCACCTACCTGATGTGTCTTGCTCGAGGGCGCCTCAGCAGCAAGTCACCGAGGGAGGAGAGGAGTTACTCATTCACTCTCCCTGCTTACATTTGGGTTGAAATCTCCAAATCCTCTCAGACTTTTTTCCACTTCTCCCCCCTGCCTTTACTTTGGGTTGCTGTGTACGGACTCCAGAGTGAGGCACTATGAAGGATTACCCTCCCCACATGTAATCCAATCAAAAGAGCAGGAACTGATTTCTTATCTTTCTAAGATGCTGCATTTCCCCTCATCTCTGAGAGTACACAGCCAGCATTATCACTCATTTGATTACCCTCAGTAAAAATGGATACAAAACAGCAGCAGTTTCAGCCTCAAGAGGCCTGACTTGCACATTGAAATCCAATTGAGGACCGTACCTTATGTATTTGTTTAAGATTTGGAAATAATTAACTGGGATAAAAGCTGTTATGGCCACACAATGGGATTAAGGAAGACATCATGGGTTTCCTGAGTTCAAGAGAATCTTTGGTTTGGAGCACATTTTTCCTGCCACTTTACTGGGATATAAAATTATAAAAACCTCTTTATGCAGTTGTTTTAGATTCAACAGAAACATGGCCATTAGATGTTCTCTATACTAGGCGTGCACTGCATGTGTGTATCTGCATGGTAATACAGTACACACACACACACACACACACACACAGGCTGTACCCAGGGCCTAAGGCAGAGG